>NC_063261.1:14195660-14496567 GCF_019578655.1 Ricinus communis | reverse complement strand
GGCTGATAAAGGGTTTCTTGTGGTTGTTCTGGTTGTGAAAGAAAAGGGAATGAAGAATAGTACGAAGGAGCAATAGCCGATGATGTGGAGGCTGCTGAAGTAAAGGATGGAATCATAGTAGACTGGTCTCTTTGAAGATCATGCTCAATTTGATCTATTTATTTCTTCAGCCGTGTGATCTCCTTTTCCTTTTGTATGAAGGCGGTTGTAATGGGTTGAGGTATCCGAAGCTCTCTATCCAGAGCCTGATATTTTGCAGTAAGCGATGAATGAAGCTGGAGTACTTCTTGTGAGAAAGTATCCAACTTATGATCTAGCTTTTGAGTCAGGTGTAAAGCTTGGTCCAGTTTCCCATCTATCTTTTTTAGATAGGTATTCTGGACGATTGAGTTGGAGGTTTGCCAGTTTAGCACCTCTTCTGGTGGTGTCAGCGGCTCTAGTGATCCAGAGGGGGAAATCCTTGAAGGAAGGATTTCTGATCTCTTGTTCTCCGATTTCCCTAAAGGAGGGAAATCCTCTTGCTGGAACATGTAGCACTCTTGAATTGTTGGTTGTACTGCTGATATGGAAGACAGAGATGAAGAGCATCTAGAAGTTCGTGGCATTGTAACCGAAACCGTGGTTTCAAACCCTGTGGGAGCTGAGCTCTTGCAGGTTTCGTTTTCCAGCCTATAAACTCTTAGATCTTTCTGGATCTCTTTTCTGCAGGTTGCAGAAGGGGGTTTTCCATATTTGACCTTAAGTTGAGCCAAAAGTACCTTGAATTCATCGTAAGAGATATCAATGATTGTTTTTCCTTCTTTTGCAAGGAACTTGATAGCCTCATCAAACATTGGGAGTGGTGTTTTACTTGTCTGTTGCTTTTGGGAACCATCTGGATCCCGGTCATCCGGCTTTGATCTCCTTTCTGAACATGGAGTGTCCGGTGACATGTTTCGAGGATTCTTTTCTGGATGCCGAAAGCAAGGTTCAGCAAAGTCTAAGTCATCATCACAAGTGCATCCTGGGCGGCACATCTCTGGGGCAACATCCCAGACGAAGTGTCCTTTGACATGGGCGGCATAGATCTGGTTTCCAGAGGACTGGAATGAATGAATATGGATCTTTTCTCTTGGCCTTGATACTGGTTGTATCATGGATGCTTGAAAGATGGATGGAGCTGAAGAAGATTCCCCAGTCTTCGTGAAGATCGTTTTGACAGTTCCATCTCTTTGATTGATAAAGAGAGGATTTGTAGCTTGAACAGGCTTAAATTGAGATGCCTAAAGCTTTTCGTAGTTGGTGACCCACTCAATCGGTATTAGCTTTTGAAGATCTTCCTTTTCCAGCTGCCTGGGAGCCTGGACAATAGTGGGGATCTGGCCAGAATCGGCCATGATGAACAACGCATCAGAAGAGGCTTGAAAGTCTGGGATCTGCAGGTTAAATGCATGATCCTGCAGTCTGTAGACTATCTGATGGTGTAGAGTTGCAGAAAGAGCGTTATCAACCTGATTCGCTCCTGTTATCTGGACTTGAACTTTTAAGGCAGTGGAGAAATAAGGATCATTGAGGGATAAATTAAAGTTGGGGAAGAAGGTCAGGACAACACTTCCTGTGTTGAGTGTTGTGACGATCGTTCTGATCACTGCATGCTCATACTTGAGATATCTTGTGTCCAGTAACGACATACAGGCTGTGACCGGTAAACCCATCCTTCCATGATAGGATAGGACTAGTCTAACTGCTCCAAGATGGGGGTGTGTGTAGCCCTGTTTTCTCCACTGTTCTATGAAGGAGGTTGGGATTTCGAGAGTAACGTACTGCTCCTGTGTGGTAGCAGTAAGAGAACACTGAGAAAGAGAAGAAGATTGGACATATTCTTTTACTGTAAGGGGTTGTTTATGGATAAGCTGGTTAAAGGTTTTTCTGACAAAGTTTTGTTTCTTGAAAATATTGTAAGGGTTCATAATAGGTACTAAGGTGTTTTCTATTTGAACATTTTCTAGTATATGGGAGATCTCTACAAGATGATCTATCTTGTTAGATATGGTTTTCTTACATGAAGGAGAAAATTGTAGAAAGTTATAGATATCTTTAAAGTTCAACCATTATTAGAAAGTAAAAATAAGTTTATAAAATTATTTTAGTTAAAATAATTTAGAAATAATTACTTTATACTAATCAAAACACATTAACTTTAATATTGAAAAATATTGAAAGAAATATAATAAATAATAGAAAATGAATTTTTCGAGAGTACCATTTTGATTCTTTATCGTTATAAAGTTTTTTTTTTCCAATATAGATAATTAATCGATATTATTTTAGTTAATTTATTAATTTTATATATCCTACTAATTTAAGTTATTTGTGAATCTATATATAACTTTTTATTATTTATATAATTCATAATTATATAGGTAAATCTCTTATAATTATTAAATACCATTAATTAAATTTTAAAATTAAATAAAAACACATAAAAATAAAAGGAAATTATACTTTATACCTCTTTTTTTGAAACTGTTACATTTTTAATTGCTGTTACAATTTTACATTTAGTGTTTTCATTTATACGCTTAAAGGCCACCTGCATTTCTTTTCATTTTCATTGTCACCACATTTCATTTTATTCACTCCCATTTCTTTCTTTTATTGTCCCATATCACTGCATATTTTATTGATACTCTTAACATGTAATTTTATATTATTCATGTAAGTTTTATTTTATTTTTAGTTTTCTATTTTTAATATTTTTATAGAATTTTATCTTACTTTTTAAAATTTATATAGGTATAATATATAATTTTAATTTTAGATATGAAATTTATTTTTTAATTATTGTCTTTAAATTTCTGTTTTAATATATTTATGTAGTTTTTTTTATATTTTTATATTATGGGTTTAATTTTTTAATAGTTTTTCTTAAAGATGGCAGTCAGATGGATATTTTCGGGTACCAGACCTGACCGTACCCTAATGGAATGGACTCGAGTAATAATAAACAGGTTTGGAATGTGTTTAAAATTTAATTTTATTATCCGTATCGGGTTTGATTCAAGTTCGGATTTAAATCTGCTAGTACCCATTATCCAAACCCGATTATATTAAAATTATCATATATTATTTTATTTTTATAATTTATAATATTATTTTAAATTTTTATAAATTGAGAAAACTATTTATTAAAATAATTTAAATTTAGTATATTTGACTCTTAAATATAAATTATGACATTTTATAAAGAAAAATAAGCTGGGAGAAGGGCTGCTTCGGTACTATCCTAGTTTGAATTTAATTGGCAGACTCTTGTTTTTGTGGTGGGTAGGCGTAGGTGGATGAGAGAATGGTTTTAATTGATCGAGTTCAATGCTTCTTGTTGGATCATTATTTTAATTTGGTAGGTTGTTCAAAAATTACTTTCTACACAGAATTTAAGTTAGTGGGTCACAAATTAAATTTATTATTATTAATTTTTAGTCCTTTTCATCCATTCTTTCTTTTCCTCTCTTCTTTTTTTAATTATTATTCTTTATCAATTTTTTTTTTTTAATTTTATCCACCATCAGTTATTTTTTAGTTTGATGATAATTTAACTTTTAATTTCAGAATTATTCTAGTATATTACGAGTGTACGATATTATATAAATTTATAAAAATTGATAATGATAGAGTGCAATAATCATATTTTAGTAAAAAATTTTATTTTATAATATTTCGACTCATTTAAAAGAATATATATTATTTAGATTTTTTGTTTTTATCTTAAATTTTATATTCTGATTTTTTTAAATCTTTTTTAGAGTTTTACGATAATGTTTTTTTTGTAGTCATTCTAATCTATTATAGGTGCACGGTAACTATATAAACTTATAAAAAAGAATATTATTTTAAGTTTAATAATTTATTAATAAAATAAATACTATATTAGTTAATTATATATAACACTTAGTTATTAATCAATTCAATATATTATTTATTTTTAAAATTTAATCAGTAGTACTTGACCATTATAAAATTTATTTAAATAACATTAATTTGTATAAATAATTAAAAATTATATAAAAATTTATTGACAATTTAAATTAGTAAAAAAATATATAAAACTAATAAAATATTTAAAATAATACCGGTTAATTGTTTATAATTAAAAATAGACTTATAATGGTAAAGTCCCATAATAATATCCTAGCAAAATTCTCTTTTTTAGGATTTGAATCTTTTTTAATGGACGTATACATTGAATTTAGAGTTTTTACTAGAGTACTATTATGACACTTTACTATTATAAGTTTATTTTTAATTATAGACTATTAATTAATATTATTTTAAATAATTTATTTATTTTATATATTTTTCTACTAATATAAATTATTAATGAATTTATATTTAATTTTTAATTATTTAAATAAATCAAAATTTTACAGTTGAATCTTATATTATCAAGTGCCACTAATTAAATTTGAATCTTATAATATATTTGATTGGCCAATAAATAAGCACTACATATAATTGACTAATCAAATATTTAGTTATATTAATAAATTATTAAAATTAAAATACTATCAATATTTATAGATTTATATAGTACCATATATTTATAATTTATTATAATGACTATTTAGTAAATATAAATCGTCAATGATAAAAATTTTATCAAATAATGGATTTATGTTTAAAATAGTCATCAAGTAGAGCCCATTAAAATATTAATGGATTTATGTTTAAAATATTCATAAAGTAGAACACATTAAAATATTAATGAATTTGTGTTTAAAATATTCATATTAAAATATTAATGGATTTGTGCTCAAAATGTTCGTCAAGTAGATGTTGATTCTAGAATTGCTTTTTGTTAATGCAATTGGAAAATGTCAGCAAAAACCTTTACTATTTAAATAAGAATTTCTCTCTATATATATTTTTATCTTAATTCTTATTTGGCTTAATTACTAATTAATTTTAAACTTTATACTTTTAACAATTTTATTAATTATTTTAAAATCTGAAAGTAAATTCTATTAATTAAAAAAGATTTTAAGTGAGTGAAGAGCTTTATTATAATAATATAGTCATTAAAAATCTCATATACATATATTATTTTTTTATATCTTGTATATAATTATTCGTATTAATAATTATTCATTCAATTTTTTATTTCATATTTTTTTATATCTTTTATTTTTATGAACTTTTTTTATTATAAATTACTTCAATATAATATTAATTATTTAAAATAAATTCTATAATTATTATTTAACATACAAAATTTATAAATTTATTTGTAAATAAATGAATTTCAATAAATAATGTTATTATTAATAGTAAATTCAGATTTTAGAACTCACCAAATATAGACAACTTCTTAGAGATTATTGAATACCAAAACAGTCTTTTTTGACGTAAGTGATATCTAAAGAAAGAAGTGGAATGAAAACTAATTGATTAACTTGCATTTTATATGGCGATTTATTAATTTTAATTTTATATGTATAATTTAATTTAACGTATTAATCTTATATTATTTTGTAAACTTAATAAATTAATATTTAATTTTTTTAACCTACCAAAGATATAAACAATAAGAGAGTTGACTATATTTGGGTAATCCATAAAACAAATTTTACATTAAAAAGAGAAGCAGAATCCATAATTGAGAATAAAATTATAGGGTTATATTGTGAAGGTTTACTCCTTTCTTTTTTCTCTTCACTTTATCAATTCAAATAGAAACAGAAATAATAGTGACATTAAAAATTTAAAAATTTATTTTTTTATAAATTTGATCCATTTCTTAAAATTTTATTTAAATTGTCTGATTTGATTAATTGATTAAAATTATAATCAAATTAAAATTTCAATCAAGATTAGATACTATCTTTTTAACTCCGGATATTAATATCTCTTTACTTTATTAATATTATTTGTCTCTTTAAGAAATATATAAAATTATGATAAAAGTGAAAAATGAGAAATAATTTTACTCTTCATTCTACTTCTTGATTTATAATATTTACCTGTCATTTATTTTCATGTTAATCTATAATCTGACTTTAGTAACCCGTGTATGATATGTAAATATATATAATAGTGATATGTAAATTGTAGATAATTATATATTATCATATTTTGATCGAGATTTTAATTAGTAGTATTTGTAATTAATTATATCAAATCAGATAATTTAAATAAAAATTAAAATATTGAATCAAAATTATAATTAAACTTAAATGTGTAGATTTTTGATATTATTAGATCAAAAGATTACAAGATATTAAAATTTACAGGCAATTATGTTTATCAAATATTATTTCTACGTCAAAGTCTACCCATGTCCGGTCTTTGCTAGAGCAAAAGGACAAAAAGATATATAAAAATCGCCCTCTTTGCATCATACACAGAAGTTCTTGAATTCTGGAACCATCACAAAACCTATGCTGCCTGCATTATTTTATCTTTGTTTAGATTGGAAATTGTCCATTTCTCGAAGGTCTTCTGGATGATAAGTCAAAAAGGGGAAACTTCATAAAAAAATCAGAAAGCCCACTATGTCCACAAATTGTCCCATCACTCTATGTTGTCTTGCTAACTTTTGAATGTTGCACACACGAATCACCTTTTTAATCATTATTCTTCTGTTTTATGCTATATTTTCTTATATTCCTTTCGATCTAGATCCTGAATTCTTGCACCACCCCTTTCCACTTCATATTTATCACAGTTGCTAGCAGAGTCCAGGATCAAGAAAAGATCAAAGAACAAACAAGAAAGAAAGGAAATGGAGGGTGAAATACAGAACTTCATATGGGTATGGATTACAGTCTTCATATCTTTATGCTATTGTTATGCAATTGGGAAATTTATATCTAAAGGCACCAAAAGACTACTTTTTATCCTTCCGGTCGTTTGCTTTTTTCTTTATCTTCCCCTCAATCTCTTCTCTCCCCATCTTGGCGGGACAACTGCATTTTTCATTGCTTGGCTTGCTAACTTCAAGCTCCTTCTCTTTGCTTTTGGTAAAGGTCCTTTATCTTCAGATCCATCAATTTCTCTTCCACTTTTTACTGCTGTTTCTTGCTTACCAATCAAGATCCAAAAGGAAAACCCATCTCCAAAATCATATCAAAATGGCCATAACCCTCAAAACTCATCAAATCCATCTCAGAATAGCCAAATCAGAGAAGACCCATCTCCTAGAAAGTTAAGAGATAGCTTTCTGAACTATGCAATAAAGGGTATACTTGTAGCAGTTATGGTACGAGTATATGATTACAGCGACCATATTCACCCTAGAATCATATTATTCCTCTATGCTTTCCATATCTATTTTCTTCTTGAGCTCAATCTAGCCATAACTGCAGCCCTGGCTCGAACCCTACTAGGCATAGAGCTCGAGCCACAGTTCAATGAGCCTTACCTCTCTACATCGCTTCAAGATTTTTGGGGCAAGAGATGGAACCTCATGGTCACTAGTATCCTACGCCCTACCGTATATGAACCCACCCGCAACATTTTCTCACGCGCCATTGGTCGGAAGTGGGCTACACTCCCAGCTGTTTTCGGGACATTTGTTGTGTCAGCGCTAATGCACGAGCTGATGTTTTATTACTTGGGGCGCACGACACCGACAGGAGATATCTCGGTGTTCTTCCTTTTACATGGATTCTGTTTAACGGCTGAGATTGCATTTAAGAAATGGTTAAATGGCAGGTGGCAGTTGCCAGGACTTGTATCTGGAATCCTGACCGTTGGATTTGTAATGAGTACTGGATTTTGGCTGTTTTTCCCAAATTTTATGCATAGTCAGATTGATGTTAGGGCGTTTGAAGATTACGCGACAGTAGTCGCGTTCTTGAAGAATACGAGTGAAAATGTAATGCGTTTTTAGAGGGGCCATTAACGATTGTGACGTGTTTGTAATGTTGACTATACAATCAAACTTTTTAGCTCAAAAATTTTAAAGATAAGAGCAAATTATTTTCAAATTTTATTTGTGTTTGAACATAAATTTATTTTTGAAAAAATTTCAGAAATAACCAATAAATTAAATTAAAATCGACTATCACATAAAAAAAATCAGATATTTTTTATTTCTTTATAAAAAATCTGATTATGAATAAAAATTAGTTTTGTTTCAATAATTTTTTTTTATATTGTCAATATAAAATGAGAAGTTTTATATCAGCCTAAGATTTTTTTTTTGTTGATTTTCAAAGGTTATATCTGAAAATCAGAAGTAAAATAAAACCTAGAAAATCAGTAAAGCATCTTCTTTCTAACAGCAATGAATATAATACCAAACAACGTGCCTGTAATTAAAAAGAACTTAGCATCTCATAGTTTACCTCTTCTAATATTGTGACATTTGAGTTTGATTCTCTTGGTTGTGTTGTTAAGGACAAGGTGACAGGAATAGTGCTACTTGAGGGGAGAACTAAAGATGGCTTGTACCAGCTTTAACCACTCGCAAACTTCTCAACCTCAACCTTATCAAACCTGAAATACCACAATATCAACTCTTTTGTTCAACTTAGTTATAACATGGTAAGAGTTAAGAAAGGAAAATAGTAGTCAATTTTTCCATTCCCTAAGAGGAGTGTGGCATAGGAGATTAGGTCACCCTTTCAGTAGAATTCTTGATCAGACTATGAGAAGCTGTAATCAAAAAGTGAAAGTTAACAAAAAGTTTCAATTTTATGATGCTTGTCAATATGAAAAATTCCATTTACTGCCTTTTAAACCTTTTTGTTCTCATGCCTCAAAGCCATTTGAATTAATCCATACCGACCTATGGGGTCCTTTGCTAGTTGTCTCAAATCAGGATATAGATACTATATTAATTTTATCGATGATTATAGTAGGTATACCTGGGTGTTTCCCTTAAGAAACTAATATGATGCTTTTGTAGCATTCATTCAGTTTAAAATTGATGGAAAACAACTTAAAAGATCCATTAAGTGTCTTCAGTCAGATATGGGGGGTGAGTATTTTTTAAGACATAAGCTTGGAAAGCAATCACTGGGACCAAAGGACAATATCCATTGGTCCAGGTCTCATATCTGTACAGCCTAAAGCTGTACAGACTGTTCATCACAGACCTAGATTTAGGGCAAAGGAGCAACCTTTCTTCCCTAAGGAAGAAATGTCACTTCTGCCTCACTCTAATCAAGAATGGAATGTTGACATAGGAATATAGGAAAGGACATCAGGCATCAAGTTACCGTTATTCATCTTCATGTATATATTAGCAACACATTGTATTGAAAATCTCAAAATACAAATTGTATATTCCATCATAAATTAATAACAACAACACAATCATTTTCACATGGTATCAGAGCAGGATTGATCCTGTCATCATCTACCCAACCAAACAAATCAAGATTTTCTTCTGTTTTCATCATGTCTCACAGTGACCTTACCAAATTTACAAACACTGTGTTAAAGGGCAACCGAAACTACTTCAAATGGTCGAGGGCCGTTTACATCAGCCTAAGTGGCAGGAATAAATTAGGGTTCATCACAGGAACCCGAAGCAAGTCAATAATAAAAAACCCTAACCAGCCATCGAAGAATGGCAGATGACTGACCATATGGTCATGTCTCTTCTTACCAACACAATGGAGCCTCAGATTGTCAGATTGTGTATACTTTTGGCATCATCACAGGCTGTGTGGGAAAAAAATAAAAAATCTATACGGACAAGAGAAAAATTACGCCCACATTTTCAATTTGAAACAAGAGTTAGCATAAATTAAACAAGGAACCCGGTCTAGCGCAAGTTACACGACCGAGGTGCTGACTCGGTAGGAGGAACTTCAGAGTTACCTCCAACCCACAATTGATCCAGAAGAAGCAAGGAAGAGAGCGGAGCAAGATTTAGTCTACACATACCTGGGTGGGCTCGATTCGAGCTACGGAGCACTTCGGTCTCAAATCCTTCTATCTAGCTACTTACCCTAGCTCAACGTTGTCATAGTCGTCATTCAACAAGAGGGTACCAGACGCGTCACCATGGGAACATCAAACAACCAAGAAACAGAAGGCAGAGCCTTCGCTTCACACTCGCGAGAGACAACCCGAGGAAAGGGGATGCCTGTCAGCGTCGAGCGGTGTGACCACTGCAAGAAGCAGGGTCACACCCACGAGCGCTGCTGGCATCTCCACCCTCACTTTCGGCCGACTCACAACAGAGGTGAGCGAGGGTGAACGGGTTGTCGAAGCCCTTCAAAATAAATTACTGATTTTTCTAAACTAACTTGTAGAAATAGTGAAACCAAGTCGAATCCCAAGAGAACCAATGTGAATAGCTTCTTAAAGTAAAATAAAAGAGGGGGTTTTGAATGTTTGAATCAAAATTATAAATAGGCAGAAAATAATGAAGGCTGAATATTAAAGTAAATAAAAATCAATCTTAACAAATTTCCAATTCAAGAGTGCTAATTCCATCCAATTGTAATCATGATCATAGGCTAAAATATTAATTCTTCTATTCAAGTACTTAGTCTACTTATTCGAAAAAGCCGTAACAAGTGTAATTCTCCTAATATAATTGACTCAAACCCAACATCCAAATCAAAACTTACCATTAGTCAACTGGGCACGATAGCGTTCCATATCAACTTAATGATAGCATTAAGAATAATGAGAATGACTAAACCAACATTAATTTAATTGAGATAACTGCAATTGAAATAACCTTGTTCTTTTATTTCCCTAGAGCCTATCATGCAAGCTATGTAATTCGAATAAGCCGTAATCACACACACATGAGCCAGCTCCTTGCTACTTGTGTCAATTGTTCATGACAATTACGGATCACAAACTCAAAGTTTAGCAATAGAAAAATCAATATCAAAGTTGAGTCGTCAGTTCAATCAATATCAATAATTCATAAATAATAAGAACAAGAAATAAAGAATACTTGAATTAAAGAAGAATTCTGTTAAGCTCAAAGCCTCACAAAATCACAATTGGAATTTATTCACTCTTGAATTAGAAACTAAAAACTTAGCCACTCATGGTGGAGTAAGAATTCACAAGAATTGTAGAGAGTAGAAGAAGAATAAGAATATGAATATGAATTTGAATCTGAATCTGAATTTTGCTCAAAGTATCTAGCCGTCCTTATATAGGAAGTAAAACCCTAAACCCTAATAGTAGAATCCTTATCAAAAAGAAATATGCTTCCTATTTAATCTTATCCCTATAAGGAAGGATAAGATTAAGAGTGATTTAAATAAATTAAAACCTTAAATACATGTAAGAAAGTTCTATAAATCTAACACTTCCAAAAATAAAGGAAATTAACTAGGGATAGGTCCACCACAAATTAATCTCTGAAAATTTCGAAGCTCTCTTTCACATCTTTTAGCAGCTCATGGGATGCAAGGCGTGGTCACGCCTTGTTGACAGTAGTCTTCTGCACAGATTTCTGCACTTCCTCCAAAAGACTTTGTTTTTGACAAAATGATGACTTAAAACATGTCTTTAGGCTAGATTTTGCTCCATCCTTGATATTTCATCACCTAAGTCAGAATAAACATAATTTCCATAATTAAGTACATTATTCAACCAAATCGCAAAGGAATTAAACACAATAAATATAACTATTTTTGACCTATCAGAGGGAGAAATGGAGGTAGGAGTGAAAGGGACGAGAGAAGAGGAGAAATGAGAGGAGACACAAATTTTGGCAGCATGGGAATGAACGCGTCTAATCCTAAGGGTTATGACGCGTCCAGCGGGTCGGGTCTTTTTAATTCAACCCGACCCGACATCGCTACCTGCATCCGGCCCGGCTCCAGCAACCCGGCCCGACCCAACAACAACCAATGTGCCGACCTGGATCCGAATCAGTTCAACCCGCCAACTCGACCCGAATTCGGTCCAACTGAAAATTCTCAAATTTCTTAACTCCTGTCTCAACTCCAGTCCATTTCGCAGCTTCAGCAGTCCCGTGGGTCAGGTTTTAGTATCTCAAAATTACACACATTCTTTAAATAAATGCCCAAATTGGATTATCGATTTCAGTGCAACCGATCACATGACTTGAGATTCAACAAAATTACACAATT
Organism: Ricinus communis; assembly: GCF_019578655.1. Taxonomy (NCBI): domain Eukaryota; kingdom Viridiplantae; phylum Streptophyta; class Magnoliopsida; order Malpighiales; family Euphorbiaceae; genus Ricinus; species Ricinus communis. The sequence goes on along the minus strand of NC_063261.1, from coordinate 14,484,508 downwards.
TTGTACCTACAGATTTCCAACATGTGATCGTTGCAAATGCGATCGAGCCAAAATTTCTGGTTTTGGCTCTTCCACTTTGTTTAATAATACAATACAAATATCCTTCTATTACCTAACTTTAAATCTAATTTATTATCTGTTGGTAAAATAACTATGACTTTAAATTGTAATGTTATTTTCTCACCATCTACAGTGATTTTTCAGGATCGAATCACCGGGAAGATGATTGGTGACGGATATCTTGAAAATGGATTGTATTATCTCACAACCACTAATCAATGTCTAGCCTCGACCAGTCTAGTCAATCAAGGCATGTTGATGCATAGGCGGTTTGGGCATCCCGTCACCTCATATAATCACTTCTGATATTTTGTGACTTTCATCGATGATTACTCCTGAATTACTTGGGTTTATTTGCTAAAAGGAAAAAATGACGTTTTTACATGCTTTCTCAATTTCTTTAACTTCATCCAAAATCAGTATAATGCCAAAATCAAAACCTTTCACTCAGATAATGGTATTGAATATGTCAATAAAATTTTTTTCGTATTTTTTTCAAAAGAAGGTATTTTATATCAAACTAGCTGCATTTATACCTCTGAACAAAATGGGGTCTCAGAAAGAAAAATAGACACCTTCTTGAGGTCACTCGGACTCTCCTTTTTTAAAATAATGTCCCTCATATTTTTTGGTCGAATGCCCTCCTAACTGCAGCATATCTCATCAACCGGCTACCAAGTCCCATTCTCAACAATCTCAGCCCTCTAAAAATTCTCAAATAAAGGAAAATAGAATTAGGCCACATTAGAGTTTTTGGTTGCACAACCTTTGTCCACGTCAGACGACACCACAAACTTGACAAGAGTTCTATCAAAACCATATTCCTAGGGTAGTCCTCTGAAAAAAAAGGGGTACAAATGTTATGACCCTACCACTTATAAATCCTATATTTCCCGAGATGTGACCTTTAATGAAACTACCTCCTACTTTCCCAATGATCCCACTCTTCAACAGGAGCCTTCTGCAGTATTATTTCCTTCTAATTCTTCCTTTTTTGACAACATAATTTAGGATATTCCTTCTGATAGGGAAGGGCTCTCAGTGACTACTTCTGAACCCACCCCCTCATGGGGAGAGCCATCCACTCCTGCAGCAACTTCTTCAGGGGGAGAACATGAATCACAAGCAGAAGAAATTGCCCTGCGAAGATCATCTCGACCAACTAGACCCCCCGCCAAGCTAAGGGACTATGTGTCCCATACGGTATCATACCCTATTCATCACTACATTATTTATAATTATGTAACAAATTCTTATAAGGCATATTTATGCAATCTCACAGTATACACTGAGCCTACCTCCTTCTATGAAGCTAACACCAGCTCCAATTGGTGCAAAGCCATGAAGGAAGAACTCCAAGCCTTAGAAAGAAATGACACCTGGGACCTTGTTCCCTTACCCCCAAATAAGAAACCTGTTGGCTGTAAATGTGTATATAAAATCATATACAAGCATGATGGAACAATCGAGAGATACAAGGCTAAATTAGTAGCAAAAGGCTTCACTCAAACCTATGGAGTAGATTACCAAGAAACTTTTGCCCCTGTAGCAAAAATGAGCACTGTTCGCATTTTATTATCTGTTGCTACTAACTCAGGGTGGAGCTTATTTCAGATGGATGTTAAGAATGCATTTCTTCAAGGGTCTCTAGAAGAAGAAGTGTACATGACTCTTCCTCCAGGTCACAAATCTACATCTTCTCCTTCCCTAGTATGTAAGCTTAAAAAGGCAATCTATGGATTGAAACAATCACCAAGAGCATGGTATGCCAAGCTAAGCCATTTTCTCCTAAACATTAATTTCAGCAAATGTGCTTCTGATTCTTCTATGTTTGTTAAACACACACACACACATATACGATCATTATCCTAGTATATGTAGATGATATTATCATAACTGGCAATAACAATAAGGAGATTGATGAAGTAAAACGAAAACTAAAAGAGGAATTTAACATTAAGGATCTTGGTCAATTATCTTACTTTCTCGGAATAAAAATAGCCAAATCTCATAAAAGGCTATTTCTGTCTCAAAGAAAGTACACCCTTGATCTCTTGAAAGAAATAGGAAAAATAGGAGCCAAACCCATAAATACCCCAATGGGGAGTAAGACAAAACTCAACTTAGAGGATGGTGATCTGCTAGATGATATAGGCTACTACCAGCGTCTAGTAGGGAAATTAATTTACTTAACAATCACTAGACCTAACATTAGTTATGCTGTGAGTATGGTTAGTCAATTTATGCATGCTCCTCGTACTTCTCACTTAGATGCAATTGATAGAATCCTAAGATACCTCAAGGGTTCTCCAAGTCAAGGTATTTGGATGAAAAATAACAATAATGCTAACACTATTACTGGTTTCTCTGATGCAGACTGGGCAGGAAGTTGTGACAGAAAGTCGACCTCAGGATTCTGCACGTTTGTAAGAGGAAATCTAGTAACTTGGAAAAGCGAAAAGCAATCTGTAACCGCAAGGTCTAGTGCCGAAGCCGAGTGTCGAGCCATGGCATCAACAGCTAGTGAGCTTGTTTGGATTAAGCGAGTGCTTATTGACATGGGAATAAGATGCAAAGGTCCGATGGAAATGTACTATGATAACCAAGCAGCCAGACACATCGCATCGAATCCTATCTTTCACAAAAGGACCAAGCATATTGAAGTTGACTGTCACTTCATAAGGGAAAAAGTCCAATAAGGAGAAATTGCAACTCCATTTGTCAGAAGTCACGAACAACTAGCAGATATATTTACAAAAGCCCTGGATAAAGCAAGTCACCAAAGGCTTCTTAGCAAGATGGGTTCTATTAACTTGTTCGAACCCACCTTGAGGGGGAGTGTTGAAGACATAAGCTTGGAAAGCAATCACAAGGACCAAAGGACAATTTCCATTGGTCCAGGTCTCAGATCTGTACAACCTAAAGCTGTACAGACTGTTCATCACAGACATAGATTTAGGGCAAAAGGAGCAACCTTTCTTCCATAAGGAAGAAAGGTCACTTCTACCTCACCTTAATTAAGAATGGAAAGTTGACATAGGAATATAGGAAAGGACATCAGACATCAAGTTACCGTTATTCATCTTCATGTATATATTAGCAACACATTGTATTGAAAATCTTAGAATACAAATTGTATATTCCATCATAGATTAATAACAACAACTCAATCATTTTTACAAGTATCAAACTTTTTAATGAATATGTTAAACAATAAGGAATAGAGTTTAGACATAGTTGTCCCCTCACTTCTGCTCAAAATGAGAGAGTAGAGAGGAAGCATAAGCATGTGGTAGAGACTGGTTCAACCCTTCTTGCTCAAGCCCATATGCCGTTGAGGTATTGTCATGAAGCCTTTCAAACAACTACCTATCTCATAAATCATTTACCCACACCTGTGTTGAAAGGAAAAACTTCTATAGCTATGTTGTTTCATAACAATCCTAAGTGCATCTCCCTAAAAGCCTTTGGATGTGCTTGTTTTCCTTGTTTAAGACCGTACTATAATAAAAAAATTTCTAGTTTCATACCACGAAGTGTGTTTTTCTTGGGTACAGTGACTCATTCAAGGGTTACAAATGTGTAAGGTCTACTAGGAGGATATATATATCTAGGCATGTTGTCTTTAATGAATTGGAGTTCCCATTTCAACATGGCTTTCTGAATAGCAAAACCACATAAGCCTCAACTGTTATAAATACATTGAATTAGTTCACAGACCAAAGGCCTTTCCTCTCCATCGAACAGCTCACCAAAATGACACAATGCCATCAATGTTTTCTCCTAAAGTAGACCACTCTCCTGTTAGTTCCTCTAGTACCTCAACTGCATTTTTGATAGGAGTGTCTGGTGAAAGGGAGACAACTCATGGCTCTCCTCACTCGTCTCTTCTTCACCAGACACTCACTCTTCTCATACCGCTCCTCAAATGCCTATAACAGAACTAATTGTTCTTGATCCTACAAATACACAAACTCAATCTCAATCTCAAGACTCTAGATCGCATCATCAGGGTCATCAAATGATAATCAGGTCCAAGCATGGCATTTAGAAGCCAAAGATATATCCCTTTGAGTATCAGACATTTTCTGTGTTCAGCACCATCCCAGCAGAACCAACTACTTTTCAAGAAGCCTTGAGTTTCAAGCTGTGGTCTGCAGCAATAAAGGAAAAGATAAATGCTTTAACAAAAAATAAAACCTGGACTTTAGTACCTTACTCACTTCCATACAGTCTTATTGGTAATAAATGGGTTTACAAAGTAAAGTATAATGATGATGGGAGCTTCCAAAGGTGTAAGGCTAGACTAGTGACAAGAGATTTCACTCAGACTCTAGGATTTGATTTTATTGAAACTTTCAGCCATGTGATAAAATCTTGTACAATAAGAATTATTCTCACTATTGTTATTGCTAGAGAATAGACAGTTAGGCAATGGAACATTGAGAATGCCTTCCTGAATGGAACTCTACATGAGACAACCAATTAGCTTTGAACACAAGAGTAAGCCCAGGTTTGTTTGTAAGCTATATAAAGCCTTATATGGGCTAAAGCAGGCCCCTACGACATGGCATGATAAGCTCAAGATCACTCTAGCAGATTGGGGATTTAAGAATTCAAAATGTGATACATCCCTATTCCTTTACAAAGACAAGGCTTAATTATTCTAGTTCTCATCTTTGTAGATGATATCATCATCACAAGAAGCAATTCGAACTCAGTGTAGAAGTTTATAAAGAAACTACACAAGTTGTTCTACTTGAAAGACACGGGAGAGCTTCATCATTTTATGGGCATTGAAGTAAGAAGGGACAACACTGGCATGTACCTAACTCAAACTAGATATATAAAAGAATTACTTAAAAGGTTGGGAATGGTTAACATAAAGCCTTGTCCTACTCCAACAGTAATAGAAAAGCAACTGTCAGTTATAGATGGTGATCCTATGGCAAATCTAGCTCTTTACAGAAGTGTTATTGGAAGTCTCCAATACCTTACCAATACAAGACCAGCCAACGCCTTCATTATCAACAGGCTAAGTCCATGCGTTAACCATTAATTGTCCATTGGCAAAGAGCTAAAAGAGTGCTGAGATACTTGAAGGGAACAAAGGACTTGGGGATCCAAATTAAACCTTGTGAAGGGGCTAATATTACAAGCTTTTTTTAATGCTGACTGGGAATGCTGTAAGAACGATTGAAAATCAACTGTAGGATACTATGTTTACTTGGGTGACAGCTTAAACTCATGGTCATCAAAGAAGCAATAGGTAGTTTCCTTGTCAAGTGCTGATCAGAGTATGAAGCCTTGGCTAGAATGGCCTGGAATTGGCTTGGATTGAATCACTACTATTGGAGTTATCTTTGAAGGGTAAAACAAATTTCATAGCCTGGTATGATAACATGAGTGCTAGATCGTTAGCTTCAAATCATGTCTATCATGCCAGGACTAAACACATTGAAAAAGATCTTCACTGCATATGGGATAGAGTGCTAGCAAAGCAACTTGAAGTTAAATACGTTCCCTCGCAGGACCAAATTATAGATTGTTCTTAACGAAGACTCTGTCTCATAGTCATTTTCAGTATCTCAAGAACAAATTTAGCATGGTGCAGAGACCTTTACCCTTCACAAATTTGAAGAGGAGTGTTGAAGAAAAGAATGCCTTGGACACTTGCAACAAGAGTAAAGAGCCTTATCATTTCATTAATGTCACAATAGAATATACATTTATTGTCCTTAGTTTATGACTGGGTCCATGATCCACCATGATATTCTTTTATCTTTTTGCATACATGTCATGTTGTAATAAGTTGCTTGTTAGGGCAACTTCCCTTATTGAAGTATAAATACAAATGTTTCCTCCTCAGTTTATTTTATATTGAGAATTGCCCAGCACATTACTGCTACTACATTCTTTACTCCTTGTAGGAACTTTTTCATTTGATATTTATTGTTAAATAGCAGTTCTTGCATTTAAACAGGAGAGTCATGAAATCACTATTTTTAACGATGGAATGCACCATTTTTTTCCAATTGAAAACTAAAAGTAGCTTCTGTTTCCTTAACCTGTGTTCTTAGACATAAATTCCAACTTAATTCACTAACAAGTTTTAGTAAAGGCTTAAGAAAGAGGCTCTAACTATCAGAGTTTAACTTAAAAACCCATTTCGAAGTATGCTATTGCAAGCAGAATAAGGAACTTTGGAAAAGAAAATAGTAATATATATTGATAAATCAAGACTTAAGGTCTCCTTCAGCTCAGTCCTGTGAGATAACAACAATGAGTAAAGAGCACCAAAAAGCAGGCTAAACTGCCCCCTTTAAAGCTTAAATAAAGTTTAAGGTTTCAACAATTGACTAAGGATCTTTACCTTATTGTTACTCTCATTTAAATAAGTATTAGCATTTTAAGGAATCTTATCTCTCACTGCTTGATACTTCATTTTCCTTTTTGGTTTATGGTTTGGCTATTCTTCTTCTATTATGTTGCGCTTGCCACCTATCTCGCAGTTGCTTGCCTACCCTCCAAGTTGGATTATGAAGAAGAAATTTAGATAATTCAAATAGTGCATAGCTCCAACAGCTCTATCCGAAATTCCTAGCAAAAGCTAGGAATTTTGGGCAGATTACTATTGGCTTATTATTATTATTAAGTCCTCCTGTAATGAATTGATAAATTATGTTCAATTAGGTTGTAAACTGGGGAATAACTTTTCTATTTATATTTTTTTTACCTCATAAAAAATTACTTTGGCACTTCTTCTTCCTCCTTTTCTCTGTTTTTTCTTTTGCAAAAGTTCGAATTTCAAATGTATCTGTTGCTTTAATGGTACACATGGATAATTGCCCTTGATTATATACCACATGTCCTACGTTATTAGTGGGTTAGTATTCTTTTCATTTTTATATCTTTTTGGGGTTAATTGCACCGCTGGTACCAAACCTTCGCACTTTTTTTCAAATGGTACCAAACCTTCAATTTGTTTCTTTTTAGTATCACTCCTATTATTTCTGTATCTTCCGCCAGTACCAAAGAGGAATCCGACACTTATTTGCTGATGTGGCTGCCGGATTTTGAATTGATAACACACCACTTGCCACATCTATTACTGACTCAACAAATAGTTATCCAACTCAGCAATTAAAAACATCTAGTTTTTATTCCCAATTTATAACCCTAAACCCCAAATAAAAAAACCCTAAATGAGAAAAATTCCTAAATTATGAAACCTAGTTTTTATTATATCAATCGATTTACTATCTGTAATAATCGATTTTGTAGCTTCCTTGTTCTTTATCGTGTCGTATTGGATTACAGTGTGTTTAGTGTTGGATCTATATGTGCATGGTGACTTTGTCTGTTTAACTGAAAGTGAAGCTTCGTCTCTTGAACATAAAGGAAATTCGGGCGCAAGTTTGGTTATGCTCTGTTATAGTAAGTTTTGGGGATGCTGTCTTAGCTTACATTGATATGTTTTGAGTTGTTATTCTTCATTTGTCATTTTATTAACTTAAAAATGGACAGTGGTGAATATGACTTTACAACTGAGCTGCTGAATGAGTACAAGAATGGATTAATTTGCTAAATTCAAAGCTGCAGAAAATGAAAGAAGAAAGAAGGAGCATGAAGTGCAGAATGGACCTGTCTAAGCTTGGCTGTTATGGATTGTTATTTTTAAGATATAGCTTTACTTAAAGATATATTATGGATTCAGTAGTAGTATTTACAACTATTGTTAGTTATGTAATTTACTGATGAATGAATGAAATGATAAATGAGTATTTGGTTTTTACAGTAGTTGATTAATATTGCTTCATATGAATGTTACTGTTATGATAAATATCCACAGACATGTCCTATATAGAGCAATCCTCGCAACAGACAAATTGAGTGAAAATAATTGTACTCTGTTGATTACTTTAAATAATGAAATGTTTAAACAAAAAGTGAATGGATGTGGAAATTCTGTCTACATGAACCCTACACCCAAGGCTGTCAAAAGTCATTACAAAAATTGAAATTCTGTCAAAGGACCACATGTTAGGTCCACACATATATTAACATATTAACAACACAACAACCAAAATAAATGTTATTTTTCAGGGTTTCCAATTGTAATTCCTTTGTTCTTTGCATTTCCTGAAGGCACCCAAGCTCTCTTCTTTGTTGAAACACTTCCATCAATCTTTTGTTTTCCTTTGTCTTGTTTTGTTCTTGTGGTAACTCCTTCAGCCCCAAGATCTTTGCTCAACAACCCTGGGGGTTTGAAAGTCTTTTTTCTCTGAGCTTCAGTTCCTCCTTTCTGTGTTTTTGAAAGTCTTCCAATGGCCAGATCTGGTGGCAGCTCACTCAACAACCTGGTTTCTGCTTTTGATTGATGAGCTATTCACAGCATCCTTGAATTGTTTGAAGGAACTGAAGAGCATTCCAATCTTGAACCAGGGATTTTCCATGTCAGTCTCCTCATTAAACACAGGCCATCTCTGCTTCCTTGATTCTGCATCGCTGTGTTCAGATGAGGAGCATGACACCAGCTCATCTGATGGACCATAAACTGTTGCATTTGTTTCTTCAGACAACTCCTCAGCAGGTTGCCTAGCACTTGTAGAACCAAATGGTCTGTCCCTCTCAAGCTCCTTATCAACAAACTCATCAAACATGGCATCATCATCAGCATTTTCATCCCTCAGGTCATAATTAGAGTCCACAAACTCACAGGCCTCTGAATCTGCATCACTATCCTTATAATTGCCATCATCCTTATTTTTCACAGCCTCCTCCCCAGCTTCTGCCCCAACTTCTGCCCCAACTTCTACCCCAGCTTCTTCCCTAGCTTTTTCTTTTATTTCCCACTTATCTCTACTAAATATATGCATTAATTGAGAACCCTCCACAGCCATTGCCATTTCTAAAGCATCCTTATCAGTTTCAAGACTTCTTAGCCCATCACTTATACTCTTTGTAGGATACTTCCACATAATCAGCTTTGTTTCAGGATTCAGACCTAGCTCTCTAGCCATTGAATCAATTTCTATCCTGGATATCTTATCTAAACTATAAAAATCCATAGCTCCTATATCCCATAGCTTAGGTTCACCTCTAACATCAATTCCATAATCATGCCAATACAAAGTTAAGTATTCAGAATTAGGCACTGCAAAATAAATTAATTAAACAAATGTGAAACAACCACACACAAGCAGTGTTTATAAACAAACATCATCAACATTCTTTGCATTTTTAAAAAGGAATTAGGGAAAACCTAGCCCCTGCATTGTTAACTTCAAAATAAATGCAGCATGTATTACTCAATGAAAGATGCAAAATAGCTTTCAATAACTACAGAATAACTATCGGTCCGCTTCTACTTACAGTATAATGGTGGATCTTCGGCTTTCTCCCTTACTCGCCAGTCGAGTGTCATTGTTCTACAATGTCGCAAAGTCCAAGTACGAAGAAGAAGGTCAGAGACGAGAAACGAAAGATTAAGAGATTCTTGACAATGGAGGTGGAAGTCGAGCAGTTTGCATTGATTTTGGAGGTTTGGTACCAACGGTTACTTTTGGGTTAGCTTAGAGGAAGAAATCAATTTCATTACAATTTCTCTCAATTTTTTAGCTCAAATTTAAAGTAAGTAGTTAATTGCTGACTAGGAATTAAGTTGTTGAGTCAGCAACAGATGTGGCAAGTGGTGTGTTATCAATTCAAAATCCGGCAGCCACATCAGCAAATAAGTGTCGGATTCCTCTTTGGTACTGGCGGAAGATACAGAAATAATAGGAGTGGTACCAAAAAGAAACAAATTGAAGGTTTGGTACCATTTGGAAAAAAGTGCGAAGGTTTGGTACCAGCGGTACAATTAACCCTATCTTTTTGTATCCATCTTTTACCTTCACTCTAGATGTTTCCTCTTTATCTCTGGATTTATTTTACCTTTATTTTCTAGTCTATATTAGCGCCTTTTTAGACTGTAAGTTTTTCATTACTTTGCTCTTTCTCAGGTTATTCTTGTCGTTTTGTCTCTATGAATGATTATGTTTCTTTGTGTTAACTGAAAGAGCTAGTTCAGTTTAGTGGTTTATGGTTATGGTTTTATTAGTATTAGTAATGAATGACTCTAATTTGTTTGAGGGTAGTTTATCTAGAGACAGTAATAGTGGGAGTGGTAGCATTAATGGTACTGGTGGTCTTAATGGTTGTGTTTCTAGGGGCTCTATCTTGAGCAGGCACTGAGTCGCGAGGTAATATATGTTAGTAGAGGGAAGGTTGTCTCTGTGCGTTCTAGTGTTTCCATACTTGTGGCTGCTCTACAGTAGCTACAGTCGACTTGAAGAGTATTTCTGTTGAGCTTTCAAATCTAACCCTAATGTTCATACTGATAAAAGTATTTTGGCTTCTAATGGTGTGGAAAAGATATTAAACTTCAATTCTAATGCTAGTTTAACAACATTTGGCTTGACATTATAGGAAGGGCACATCTTTTCTCTATAGATGCAGCTTGACATTATATCTTGAGAGAGATATATTTATGCATGTAGAGAGTTTATGTGCCGGTCCTTGTGATAACCTTGTGCATCGACACCTTTCCCTTCAACTTGCAGCTTTAAGTATTAAAATTGAAGGTTGCCCTGATACAGAATTTGTCTATCACTGAAAACCGTTGTTACTATTTTTATTTCTTATAGTAAAATTTAATTTTATTGATAAATTTGAGAAATTAATCTTTTCATAAGAGATTCTCCAATATTATAGCAATAGCAAAAAATAATCTAGGATTTGACATTACCGTTGGAAAGTAAAAAAGAAAGGTTGATTTTGGTGAAAAGATAGTTTTGAAAAGTATTTAATTTTAAATCAAAGTTGAGTTTTGATGATTTCAAACTATGGGTTGGAAAAAGCACTTAAAAACCAATTTTTTTTTTCAATAATTGGGTTTAATTTTGATATTAAATAAATATAGACAAAAATAATCTTAGTGGTTCAAAGATGTTACATTGCTGTCAATATATAAACCAAAAATTGTAATATTTTTGTTACATATCTCCTCCACATACACCATCAATTTTCGTATTCTCACAAGGCTACCAACCATCACGAGACTCACCGACCATCTCCACCACAAGTCACTAGCTGCCGCCACTACCATCACTTCTGGCACTTGTAAATATTTAGAGATTTTTATAAATAACTATATAAAAGTATTATTTTAATTTAAAAAATTAAAATAATAAAAAATAAAGATAATAAAATAAAACATTATGGTAAAAAAAATCAATTTTTTAAAAAATCCTTCAACAATTGAATAATAAAATGCTAAGAAAAGTCTAATTACATAAATCAATAAAATATCAACAAAAATCTATTATCATAAACTGCCAAAATAATTAACTTTTTCAAAACTCAGCATCAATTGAATTACTAAAATATCAAAAAAAATGAAAAAAAAAAACTCAGTTACACGGATTAATCAAATATTGATATAGGTATCAATTACCAGATGTCTAACTCATTACAAAATATTAAACCATTACAACAAATCTAACCTAATGAGTTGCAACTTAAGTTGAGTTAGAAACTTGTTATTTTCTCTTATATTCTAAACTACCCATTTTTGGGTGGTTATTAATTGTAAAGTAGCAATATTCTTACATGTATCCATTATTTACTTTGCTCAATGACATTAATCGTGTATTTTTATTTAATTAATTAATTTCTTTTTGCATTAAAAGATTTTAATTTTAAAGAGATATGTTTACCCATGAATTCCACTATAATAAAAGACTTTTAAAAGAGTGAATAACCACATTAATACCAAAACTTTACCATATATTTAATTGGTGTTAGTATACATACCTTTTATAATGTGGCAATTGAGTGACTAGCTGATGTGGAATTTTGGCTACCACGTCAACAAATTTGATTTGATTCTTAATGAGTATCATAATTTAAAAAAATGATTCTAAAAAAAAAATTATAGCTATTTACCCATCAATTTATGCTCACATGATAGAGACTTTACACACCACCTAGAGTGGTAGCATGGTAGGAATGGCTTTCGCCAAATGGCATAAGGTCATGAGTTCAAATTCAGGAAGGAAATGACTAGGACCGCACTTTGATTAGGCCTCTGTCCCTAGCTCCGAGTTGTTGCTACGGTAATGAACTTATGCTCGGTCCAAGCTAATTATGGCTCTATAAATATTCTACAGCGGAAAAAAGTACATATAGTCACGCCCAGCAAAATTTAACTTGTCGCCCCCTCTTCCCTTTTCTTTGACAAGAAAAGAAAAGGGATAAAGAGTTTACACATACCAGAAATGCATCAAGCTCTACAAAAGAGTAGACGTTCACCAGCACCTTTCTTCTGCTGTTTTCATTTATTGTTGCAAAATTCCAATTGGAAGAAGGTCAAGAGACCGATATTAGTAAACGAGCTACATTGAGAAGCACTGTTGCCCACAACTCAAGGGCAAGTCAAGCACTCAATTTCACAATTGTTGAATGATGCCACGCATAACATTGCCTAACATGCAAGCAAGCAATACAACTTTTGGAATCAAAGAGTGAGAAATGTATGAGCTATTTTCAACTTGCTTACACAAAACTTGCGTATCAGTAATCATCTTTTCTACCTCTGTTCTTTTTTAGCTATTTTGCATTCACACTTTTCCTCAGAATGGGGCAAAAATTCTGAAATCTTGTCCTCAAATTTCCTCCACTTTATTCCCAAATGTTAAGATTTTTCTAGTTTAAGATATCTAGTAACTTCAATTACTCATTTACCATGAATAAGTCAACTAAAGGAAGAGTGAATGTAATGGTTATCAAATAAATATTTAATAAATAAATTAATATATTAGACAAATTTTATTATTTATGTTATATTATGCTTTTATCTTTGTGATTATACATAGGGATGACAACTTATTTTAATATTTTTAGGTAACTGATCCTAACATGACAAATTTAGAGAATATAATCAGATTCGGATAGATATGCATTTAATTTTTAATGCATGTGATATAATATAGAAAAGAGTTTGAATTTGTATCGCTCAATGTACATCTCAATTTTGTGTGAAAGAAGGTATTTAACATCACATAGGATATTTTTATCAAAACATTTTGAATAGAAAACATCACACTATGTAGACAAGATTAATGACTGATTTGGAGTTTTATTAACTAGGTCAACAATAACATATGGAATCAGTAGGAGCATGAAGATTGATGCATACCTTTCATTGTTGTTGTGAGATGATGAAACTATTGATGTAAACATTTTACATTCAAGTAGAGGCATTCAATTGCATTGCATTTCAAGAGATTCATTTCATTGAAAGGGAGAGAGAAAGCAAAAGAAAAATAGACTGCTCAGATCAAATATTATTTCCATATCATATTCTTCCCATGTCCAGTCTTAAAAATAAAAATAAAAATTCAAACCCATATCCTCTCTGTTGCGTCTTGCCAACTTCTGCATGTCACATACAAGAGGAACTGTTTATATCTACTGTTCTTCTCTTTTCTATATATTTTCTTATTGGTTGTCTGTACATACATCCTCAATTCCTGCTTCTCTCATTACTCCAGTTGGTAGCAGAATCTAAGATCAAGAAAAAAAATAGAAAGAAAGAAAGAAATGGAGGGTGAAATATATAACTTAATTTGTGTATGGATTACAGTCTTGGTTACTTTATGTTATTGTTATGCAATTGGAAAACTTGTCTCTCAAGGCACCAAAAGACTGCTTTTCATCCTTCCAGTTGTTTGCCTATTTCTGTTTCTTCCTCTCAATCTTTTTTCTCCTCAACTTTGTGGACTAACTGCATTTTTCATTGCCTGGCTTGCTAATTTCAAGCTCCTTCTCTTTGCTTTTGGTAAAGGCCCTTTATCTTCAGATCCATCAATTTCTCTTCCAGTTTTTGTTGCTGTTTCTTGCTTACCAATCAAGATCCAAAAAAACCCGTCTCCAAAATCACATCCAAAGAACTCACCAAACCCATCTCCAAACGGCCAAATCAAAGAAGACCCATCTCCTAAAATATTAAAAGATGGCTTTCTAGACTATGCAGTTAAGGCCACCCTTGTGGCACTTATGGTACGAGTATATGATTACAGCGACCATATTCACCCTCGTATCGTTCTAGTCATCTATGTTCTCCATGTCTACTTGTTTCTTGAGCTCAATCTAGCCATAACTGCAGCCCTGGCTCGAATCATACTAGGCATAGAGCTCGAGCCACAGTTCAATGACCCTTACCTCTCTACGTCACTTCAAGATTTTTGGGGCAAAAGATGGAACCTCATGGTTACTAATATCCTACGCCTTACAGTGTACGAACCCATCTGCAACCTTTCCTCACGAGCCCTTGGCCTGAAGCGAAGTAGACTCCTAGCCGTTTGGTTGACGTTTCTTGTGTCGGCGTTAATGCACGAGGTGCTGTTCTATTACTTGGCGCGCGCGAGACCCACAGGAGATATCTCGGCGTTCTTTCTCTTAAATGGATTGTGTTTAACGGCTGAGATTAATTTAAAGATGTGGTTAAACGGCAGGTGGCAGCTGCCAAGACTTGTATCTAGATTCCTGACCATTGGATTCGTTACAACAACCGGATTGTGGCTGTTTTTTCCAATGTTTGTACGCCATCAGATTGATGTTAGAGCGTTTGAAGATCTCGCGGTGTTAGCTGTATTTCTGAAGAATGTGGGTGAAACTGTAACGGGCTTCTGGAGGGGTCATTAATGGTTGTGATTTGCTTGTACTATATTAGTGTTTATACTAAATTAACGTCTGTGATTTCCTGGAGTATAGACTAGTATTTATACTAAATTTTGATTCAAAAGCTTGGACAAAAAGTGGAGCAAATTTAACCTGAAATTTTATTTGTTTGTTAGCACATAATTAAAATTAAATTTTCTATTCTTACTGTATTGCATTCAACTTAAAATAGATATATAGAAATCATATTGTATACAAAAATAATTGTTGATTGCTAATTGATGAGTAATACTGATGTGTAAAAACATTGTTTTTATTCGATGAAGAAAGGGGTTTTTTTAGATAACCAATCCCAAGAGTTTTCCAATCTTATTACAACCAAGAAAATTAATTTTCTAACAGATACCCATTAGAGAAGAAGCACCCATGTAAAACAAGTGCATTCATGTAGCACAGGTATTTTCATGATATATCCAACTATTCACTGGCTTCATGATACACAAGTACAAACATGCAGCCGTCATACAAACATTCATGTAGCAGAATTAAAATCAGTGAATTAACAGGAAAAGATGGACATGGATTGTGAGTTGTAGAGGCTGAATTGGTTGAAGGACGGAGACTCAGAGATTAATAGAGACCATTAATAAGATGACCCTTGTGCAGAATTTTCCTCGAAGTATTTTCCTTAATCAAGAGAAGGTAGGATGGAATTCAACAAAGGCATTGTTATCAGAACAGAGTATGGTGACAATAACAAGTTTCTTTGAATTTTCAGGTGTGTGAAGGACATGTTATAACACAAATGGCTTAGTGTGTGCACAACATACTATTTTCAATGTGAGATACAAATATGCTTAACATTGCCAACCATGACCTACTCTTTTCCTTGGCATGTGGTTAGGTCGGTGAGAGTTGATGCATCAAGTGTCATGTGGCTAGAAGCGCCAGAGTTAAGTACCAGGCATTATCTTGAGTTGCGGAAGGAATGGCTAGCATTGCAGTTGCACAATTAGCTATAGGAGTTTTGGGTGATGGAAAATTGGTGTTTGATTGAAAAGAGGGATAGATGAGATCATTCGATGATAACCGTCATAAGTTATGTGGTCGAATTTTCCACATATTTGACATTAGGGCCTCTGTGAGGTTGAGACTTGTCCTGGTCTTGGTGATCATTTATTTGAGAGAGAGGTGGTCCTTGAGGCGAGCCATGAATGCTGGGCGAATTAGTTTATGGGAAGCAAGGTTGAGAAAAGTTTTGAGGGTTTTATGGGAATCTGTTGTTTTGAAAATAATTTTTTTGTCCGAAAGAATTAGTGTAAGAGTAGTTAGGTCATTGGAATGGGTATTTTCATGGGTTGGAAGATTGAAATTTGGCTAGGTTAGCTTGAGTAATTGGATTAGCCTGCATATTTAGGTTGAGTATGATTTTATCAACAGTTGTTTGTCTTAAGAGACAAAGGTTATGATTGAGTAAGAGGCTATGAATTTCTTCAATGCTCAGTTGATCGGTTCTAATGCTAATCGAATCAACCAGAGAGTTGTATTTAGGATCCAATTTTTGAAATATGTAGATTAGTTAGTCATCATGTGATATTGGTTCCCTATATAGAGAAGCTTCTCCGCAAAGGACTTTTTCTTAAACATGTAATCATCAGTTGACATACTTTCCTTCCTTAAGGTTTTAAGTTTGGTTCTTAGCTCTATTATGCAAGATCTATTGTTAGCATCATTGGTGCATTCCAAAGTATTCAAGATATCAAAAGTTGTATTATAATCCATAATCTGAGAAGCCATAGTAGAAGTAAAAGAAGCATATAACCAGCCCATGACGAGTCTATTGTGACGTTGCCATTGAGTATATTATGGGTTTGGGATTAGGCGTTGAGTATCACGAAATCTAGGAGGATAAGGTCTAGATTCGTCAATAAAACATGTTTGCCCTTGATGAACCAAGAAGGAGAGGTTGAATTGGTGAAGTAAAAAGAATGGTAAATTAAAATTTTAAAGAAAAGATTATAGATAGGGAAGAAAGAAATTAAACAAGGATTTATAGTAGTTTGGGTGTTAACAAATCCTACATCCTTTTTCCAATTTCCAATTGGGTTTCCACTACTTGCTTTCATAAATACAATAGAGTTTTCTCAAGCTCACTCCTAACTTAGTGTTTTGGCTCACATCAGACCTTACAACTTATGTTTTTTGGATAACACACAACTTTTATAAGTTTATTCTAGACTAACTCTCAAATCCAGCCCAAGTGTTTTCACTAAAACTAACACTCAAAATAATAGTTAAAGCTCTTACAATAACCAAAAACATTAAATTTACAAGAAATTAATTGCAAGAAAATGGAAAATTGAAACTTAATAAATATATGTTCAAAAAGGTTGTTAATCAACCATTTAAGGCCATTTGAGGTGGTATATATAGCCTAGATACCTCAAAGAGCCTTTACTCACATAGTGGTTAAATATCTCTTCTTTTTGTTTTAATACAGTACATTAAATGCATTGTTAGAGTGCAAATCGTAGTCGTGATTCTTGCAGTTTTTCCAACGGCTAGCTGACGTGTCAAATGATGATAAGGTGCTTCAAAAATATCCATTGGTGGTTTGCAACGGTCCTGAGATAGTATGAAAATCGCGGAGCATTTTTGTGCATAACAATTGCAATTTTTATCAATAAAACTATATAACCCAATGCCTTAAAATTGTTGCTTTTGGTGGTTGCACTTCCTATGGGTGCAGTCATGATTATAGCTTAGTCTGTCTCCATTGATAAGCCTTCATCTTGCAGTTGCTAAGACTGACTTTAATGAAATGTTATATAATTTTCTACAGAGAGACATCACTTGATAAATCATTAGTACTACATTCAATTTGAAAGTCAAGATAAAAAATTAGAGATTTTACCCTAATATGATAACATCTAGGCTAATAATTTCCTTCTTTTTTATTTTGATAAATAAATTGAGTTAAGAAAAAAGGAAATAAGTAAGGTAACTACATATCATAAAGTGTAAGAGACACTTCTCCTTAATTCAATACAACTCTCATTTGTTCTTTTAATTTTTAAAAACTTAATATGTGACAATCATCCTCTTTCAGACTTGACTTAAAGCACACCTACAAAAATAAAAGTATCTATCTTTTTAGGTACCCAAACTATTTTGGGTCCTTGAGGGTTAATGATTGAAGAATTTTCTAATTGAAGATGTGCCTTCCTAACATAGCAAAATACGTTAATATGCTCAAGTTTCATGCAATAGTGGCATTGAATATTAGACTTGAAGTTCCTTTTGTTCATAGGCGTTCTTACTTGGGTTTAAACACACCATTATAGACTTTAGCCTAATATAAAAAATATCTAGACTAACAAAATTAAAATTATAAAAAACATCATAATTAGAGATGGTCCCCATAAGGCAGTGTGTATGAGCTCAAGTGGTTTTGAAGCATGTGAGTAACACCATTCATGTTGCCTTTTTTCCTTCAAAACATAAACAAAATCATCAATTTCAACAAAAAATATTATTGTGTGGTGAGTTGAGATATACTAAGTAAGTTTTTCTTAATTGTAGGAACATGAAGCATATCTTTTAGCAGCAAAATTTTACTATTTAATGTATGCAATAAAGAATCACCAATATGAGCAATAGAGAGCTTTTCACCATTACCCACTATAAGAAGTTGATTACCATAATACTCTGATTTCTCAACAATGTTGTTTGCATTGGCAGTAACATGTGTGCTAGCACTACTGTCTATATAATAAGCTGGATCACTCACAACTTCAGGAGCAGCAACATAAGCAGAGTTTGGAGAGTTGTTCTGATTGGAGGGATCTCCCTGCTAGCTTTTATCAAACCTATAGTAACACTTCACAACAGCGTGCCCAACTTTTCCACACACTTGACACATTGGTCTAGAGTTATTACTTCTGCCTCCTCCTCCTTTTAGTGGCCTACCACCTCTTCCTCCATAAGAGTTGTTATACTGACCAGTGTTCTATTGTTCAAAATTCCCTTGATTTCTATTTTGTGTTCCTTAGTGACCTCCTCTGCTTTACTAGAGTTATTCTGGTTATTAAAGTTCTTTGTACCAGCATAGTTTATTGTGACTTGTCCAAGGTTGATTGATGCAACTCTAGCATTAATATATTCCAGCCTCTTCTTATAGTTTAATGATCTAGCTTATATATCAACCCAACTTATGTATTCTTTTTCATAAATCTGAAAAACCATAAGATTGTAGTCAAAAGAATCAAGTCCTATCAAGACTTGTGTAACCAAATCCTCTAATAATACTAGTTTTCCTGCTAATGCAAGATTTTCAGCAAGTCTCTTTGCAACCTTCAAATAATCTGACATCTTCATGCTCCCCTTAGACAGTTTATGAAATTGCCTCTTATAAAACATAACGTTTGATTTTGATCTTACTCCAAACGGATTTCTCACAATCTTTTGAAGTCTCATACCCCACAAACTCTGAGGCAACATCTGGTTCAATATAATTATACAACCAGCCTAGTAAAGTCTGATCACGGATTGTCCAGTCCTCATACTCAAGCTTATCAATAACTAGTTCTTCATCATTGTTGAGTGAAGTAATAAATTCTGGTGGACATTTCCTAGCTCCTATTATATGACCTTCCATTTTATTGCTTCTTATGACAGGGAGGACAAGGTTTTTCTAGAGTAGATAATTCACATGATTAAGTTTAACTGAGTTATACAATCCTAAGAGGTTCCTTGAATTTTTAGGTTCTTTGAATAGACAAGGATGAGGTGGACATTTCCTTTCTAGTTGAGACCTTTGAAGAGCTACTAGCATCCTTCTCTTTTTCACCTACAATAGCTTAAGATGATGCATCAATGGACTTGGGTGTCGTCACAGATTTGCTATAGTTGTAAGCTCTGATACTAAGTGTGGATATCAGCTTAGGACATAAATTTTGATGAGACAAATCTCAGCATTATAATGGTTAAGACATAACTATTTATATGAGTACAAGAAATATTTTCCACAAGGGTTGAGAATCAACATGGGATCTCATGCCCATTAACTAACATTAAATACAATTGTGTCATGAAGATAAAACAATAAAAGAAATCTGCCATATATTCTTTAATGTGAACGACATGTAGCTTCCTCATTTTGCTTGTCATTAATGCTCTAACAGGTTCATTACAGGAGACCTGTTTAATTTCTTCTGTGGTTACTTCAATCTCCCACCAGCTGCTCCCTTTGATCCCTTCGCTACAGCTATGAGGTTCTTATAATCTGATTCAGAAAACTGGCGTATTAATTGCCTTTTATTTTGGCCAAACTCCTTATGTGTTAAAGATTCCCACAGGACTAATGGATGAGTGTGTTGTCTTTTTGTGTCCTTCTGTAGCTTCTATCCTCAATGAGCTTGCCTGAGTCATCTCTGAGCTAATGACACCACTGCAATAGATGTTTAATGCTTTGCTTTCGTTTTCTAAGGGTGTATTGAAATTGTTATTGGATGTTGAAAAAGTAGATTTACAATTTCTTTAATATATTATTTTTAAATTTTTTTATCAGTTTCTTTTTTAAAACATATTTTTAGAGAAAATATTAATTTACTTACTTCTTATAAAAGTAACTTTTAAGATTTAAGAAGTAATATAAAATTAAAATTGAAAAAACATTTTTCAAACGTTAATGTAAAACAAACCCTAAAAAGTTTATCATCTATATTGAACTTCCAAACTCTTGGGAGAGGAGGGTTAGCAGTTTTGGCATGTTCAAATTCCTTTTTCATCTGCCTGTTAACCTCCTGAGCTGATTTGATGAAATAGTTCTTATATAATGTATTCAACAAATATTTACTATGTACCAAGAATAGACACATGCTCACATGAATAGATTCGCAAATTAAAAAACTTACATTTTATAACATATTAATACGTTGCACTAATTGGTTAAATATTTTAATTTTTTTTTTTCATTCATTCAATTTTTATTTTAGTTATAGTTTAGTTGTTTTGTCAATAAAATATTAACATATTACATTTTTCTTGTTTAATTTTTTCTTATTAGTTTTTTTTATCGCATGTTAATTTTTCATTTGCAAAGTGATTACCTTGAAATACGATTAAACTTATTTGTAACTAAAAGATATTTTCTATTTCTATAAAAAAAAAAAATTCGAAAAGAAGGAAAAAATATGTGCTTAAGGGTCTATTTGTTATAGTTATGCGTTTTTTATTTTTTATTTTTTATTTTTTATTTTTGAAAAACTAGAAACTATATTTCTGTTTTATTTCTAAAAACTGTTTTATTTACTCCTAAAAGATTCTTCTCATTACGCATGTTCAGGCTCCATTTTTTTACTTAAAATCCCTACTTCGTATTCTATCAATCTTAAATCTTTTTATTTGGGAAGACAATCACTTTTCAACTAATTCAAACATAATTCAAATAATAATCAAAACTTTTCTAAAAAAGAAAAAGAATTTTAAACAATTGAGTTCATATGTTTGATAAACAAGAAGATTATTGAAGAGAGAGGCAAAAGAAGAGATTGTATTAAAGATAATTTTTAATAATTTTTAATTTATTTTAATTTTAAGGGTTGAAAAGTAATTTTCCACCCTCAAAATGAAAGTTATTTACATGTGTTTTGAAGTGATTTTTCTCAGACTAATAATAACTTATTGAAAAATATAAAATATTTTTTAGAAGAATATTTCCTGTAAACATAAAATAAAAATAAAATGTTTGAAACCACAATTTATAATTTTCTAAAACGCTATTTATGTTTCTTAAACTGTTTTTTTAAAAAGTTTGAAAAGAAAATTAAACACTTCTAAACAATCATATTTTTATTATTATTATTTTTCTAAATAGAAAACTTAAACAATAACAGACACTCCAAAGTTTAAGACTTTTGTGTTCCTGTGTTTTTTTCTCTAAAGCTTTTTCTTTTGCCCGTGACATACAAAGCTTTGATGGATTTGACAAGCACAAACCAGACGAGCAACGTATAAAGTGCCATGAACTTTTGACCAAAAGTTTAGAGCATAACTTCATAAAAGTAAGCCAAAACCTAAAGGTCCATCAAAGGTGTTATATTTCTAACAAAAGGTTGCTTGGTAGACTGTAATCGTACACTCCATTAGCTCTTCTTCCATAGTTGGGCACAGACTGAACCAGATGAGCAAGGATTCACTTACAGAAGAAGTTGCCTTTTTCTTTTTGACCAAAAGCTTGCGTAGTTAAAAGATGGAAAATCAGTATGATTACATATCTGCAAGCAACAGTCCTGGAAACCTAAGATGAGTTTCTTTTGTAGCTTTACACTGCACTAGACATAACAAAGGAAAACTACAAGAAGTGTGACTCTATGATTCTCATTTATTATGAAGAAAGTTCACTTGGGACAAGTGGTATTACAGAAACCGCATGCAGAAAAATGTGCAGTGAAGAAGAAAACTGCAAACAATGTTGTGCCCCTTCCGTGTATCACTAGCAGAACAAAGAAACATAGCGAACCAGAAATACAATCAGTTGCCCTCCATTTTATGACTTTACCTGACAGCAGAAGCAACAAGTTTCAAAGGGTAAGGGCAACGCGACATGAAACTTTTTGTATGGAAGTGTAGTTAATTCGAGTTAACCATCAACTTAAGGATGCGAAAAATTCTTCAACAGCATGATGCAGTTCCCTGGTTTTCTATTTGATACATGATACTGACAGGAATTGTCCTTCTCATACAAATTCTTTTCTTCAATTTTTTCTTGTAAACAATTAACCTCTAATTCTTTTAGTTTTAAATTAATCGAACTGAAACTGAAATAGAAACCAGAACGATTCAATATATAAATGTAACTTGTAACAACTATGATGAGGACAATCATGATTCAATCCCGAGAGGACTAGAAGTAGGGTCCCGAACCACCGTTTCCGGTCTGGTTCGTTCCATTTGTTACAACTAATATCCTCTATTGAATAAGAATTAATTTAGTGTTAATATTAATAAATGCATGTTTCGCTAAGTTGTTGCTCGTAGATGCTAGTCGTACCTATTCCTAATAGTTGATTACTAATAGTTTAGCTTAAATTATTGGATACAAAAAAACATACCTCATGACTATGCGCTTTTGCACTTAGAAAACTATATTTTTTTTATTGTAATTTAGTTTTCTTATATTTTTTTATTACTTTACAAATTAATATCTTTAAATTTCTATAATTAAATATTAGTATAATATTTATTTTTAATAATAATATTATTTTATAGGTGATTTACCGCCAAATCAACTATCAGAAATTTCCTAAGAATATTATAATTTTATTTTAAAAATTACTTTATTTTATTCCTAATAAAATAAAAATATATATTAATTTTACTTAACATAAATTCAATATAGTTAGTTATATGCTAAATCACTTAATAAAAATGAGTATTATACTGATAATAAATTATAAAAATTTAAAGATATTAGTTTGTAAGGTAGTAAAAATATAAAACAATTAAATGACAAGGTACTTCTTTATCCAAAAAAAAAAATCTCTTAAATGCAAAAAAGTGCTAAATATATGGCAATTTTTTATATTTTTTTCTAAATTATTTTAAGGTTACACTTTTTTTTATTTTCTTGCATTCACCTAAAAGGTAAAAATAGAATATATTTTTCCTCTCAAAAAAATGAATAAACAAAAATTAATTCAAGTAAATGAATAAACAAAAATTAATTCATGCAAGGATCTGCTTTTCATAGTTAAAAAAGGAAACATTTGTGACCCAAAACTATTTTTCTAATTATTACTTCAATTTTTATTTATTTTTCTCCAAAAAGCAATTCTTAAATTCAAAAAAATTAAAAGATACTTTTCTAATCTCAATACCAAACGGGTTGGAGGTTAGATTCATATAGTAACATACTTGACCCCCTAAAAAATTTGTCAAGCATGCAATTTAATGGGTATTATTTACCAAGAAAAGTTGGATCTTAGCATTTGCTTGATGGTGGCATGATTAAGATGAACCTTGTCGTTTCCAAAAGCCAAAAACAATCAAGAAACTTCTGGGTGATTATTTTTGTTAGCAGTTGTCCTGTGCTATAATGATCAAAGATAGTGATGGCTTTTAATATTGAGTTTGAGTTGAGATAAAATAGTGATTTATAGCCATAATCATATTTAAGATATTACTCTTTCATTGCCAATCATCAATTATAGATCAATAAAATTCCCACCCATGTGCTTATTCAAGAGGAAGTTGCAATTTTCCTTTCAAGAATTGATGGGTGGGTTTGTTGCCTCTAAGGTTAGGCACATTTGGGTCCAAAAAAACAAATGAAGAGAATGGTTGGTGTAATAGGTATTCCTTTGGACCTCTGCTTAAAAGTTCTTGTTAGGAAAGTGACAGGCAACCTTAAGTTAAAGATAAGAAAGAAAGCCTTAGAAAAATAATATATGTATATTTTTTCATAATGTAAGAAAAAAAGGGCTCGAATTCAAGATCTAACTATTTTTAAGATTTATCTTTAAATTAATATTTGTAAGCACCGGAGAAACGCTATTTCTCCTAAAGCTTTATAATAATTTATAGTACCAGCTTATGGTACTATTTTATTTTTTACAATTCTTTTTAAAAAAAATTATCTAATTATAGAGAAAAAAATTGTCCATATTAACAAATATTTATTAATTAAACCTCAAATTAAAAAATGTATAAAAAATTAATAGAAAAGGTGTTAGATTAAATATATTACTCACAAAGTTGTTATAAAGCAAAAACAAACACTTCTCCAATGGGACCATGAATTATTTCCTTATTCTTCATTGGACTTACACTTCTTCAATTGTGGTTTCCATATTTTTGAGAGCCAATACGTTTTTTGTCCTTCAAATTAGGCTGATTTTATCTTTCTTTCTTCTTATTTTTATGCCTACTTGTTAATATTTGAATTGTAATGCTTTTTTTATAAATGGTCTCACATGTATTGTTAAGTTGAAAGACATAGCACAAATGAATATTTGTTATTATATAGTAATAGATATTATATAGTAATATATAATCTTTTATTATTATTTATAGTGTTCGTCCTTGGTCCTCCCATTAATGATTGAAACCAAAAATGAGTTAGTGTCTTGATCCTTTTAACTTCTTTAAGTTGTTATTTTGTGGATGATTCCTCAACAAGGCATAAATTATTGCTCTACAAGGGGACAAATAGTTGGGCCAAAACTCAACTCTTTTAAAAGGGAAAAAAAATACTAAATAGAAACAAAATCTAAAATAAAGGAGTTTGTTTTATATCACCTATTTAAAACTAGAGAGAAAAATAGCAAAACATTAAATTCAACACCACCTCTTATGGCCATTTGAAAACTAATGTATGAACTAAATATTTGAAATTGAAGAGCTGCAAAAGGAAATGCTAAAGTAGACAATTGAAATGGAGGGAAACTTCCATATTAGGGCAAAATGACAAGATAAATGACACAAAAAGGCTTGAATAAGTATCAGTAAAAGTTCCTCATTTTATGGCATAAAAACAGGGTTAATATCTCAAATTGGATCCTTAACTTTAGGATAGTGCCCATATTGATCCTTCATGTTGTTTTTCTATTTGTAACTTCTTCTTATTTTCAAAAAGAACCCTACCAGACCCTTGAGCTAATGGGGTCCCAAAGAGGCATTAGTGATAAATGTACCGTCTACATATATATATATATATATATAGGTTGAGACTTTTGATTTATCTCTAAATCAAAACTAAAGCAAACTCTAATCACCCTCTTTATATTCTTCAATTTCCTCCTTATAGGTGTTAAAATTTTCAATTAATTACTATTTTCTAATTAAAGCCGCTTGGATAAAAAAATTTAGGACAAAGATCCTCTTATATTTTACATAATATAATTTGTATAATCTTCACGGTTAAATTCAAATTTAATGGTTACATATTTATTATTTAATAAATAACCATCCATTATATAAAATTTAAATTTTATTTTTAATATAATCTTAATTTTTAATTTAAATTAAGAGTAAAAATATGATATAGGTAACGTTAAATGTGAATATAAACATATATTACCGCTTTATTAGAAAAGAAAATGGAGTCCACTTGTCCACTTCGGTATAAACTAATGCTGATGTGGTTTGGGTTTTATTAGCTTAGGAGTCTTAAGAGCATCTCAACAAGCTCTTAAATCATATTTTTATTTTACTATTTTCACTTGTCAACTTAGTATAAACTAATGTTAGTTTGGGCTTTATTAGCTCAAGAGCTTTAAGAGCATCCCTAACAAGTTCTTAAAATCACATTCTTACTTCAAGGTCTTGTCTCCTAACGTATTTAAGAACTTTCCAAGAGGTCACCCATTTTAATATTTTTTTAAACATAGCACGTTTTACTTTAGAGTTCCTACAACTCCACATTTAAACAACCAACAGATACCTCATGTAATTAGTTTCAACTCTTTACATATATGCTATCAACCATTCTCTGCATTATTTTGATGTACAATTCAATTCATTCATATACCCTTATAGTTTAGAGTGTTGTCATCCTAAAAATTTGTTATAAGTCGCTTCTTATCCAGGCATCCTATCTTTGCTCTGGCACCCATTTTCTGCCCTCATCAGACCATTTCTATGGACCAAGTTGTCACATTATATACAAAATTAGGCTTTCAAGAGATTTTATATTCCATTTCCCTTTCCTACAATGACTTAGAAGCAACATTCTCTTTTTAAGAATTTAAGGAGGGAAAAGATGACTCTTAGATGTCTCTTAAGTATATTCTATTTTTTTTATTTTTTTTAAGAGTCACATTCTCATTCTTTACTCATTTTATTTCTTTTTACTATATTAATAAAAAGTTAACTAGGGAGTAAATCAAAGAGTATTATTGAAATACACACGCATTTCAAGACAAGTTAAAATAGAGAGTTAATTATATATATATATATATATATATATATATATATATATATATATATATATATATATATATATATACACATTTCCCGATATCTAAATTTTTTTGACATAACTTTTTTTGACATATAAAAATTTTATTTTGACATGTGTACTTATTTTTTGACATATGAGATTAAAGCTTTTATGTAATTTTATGATTGTTTTCTATTAATGTACTGATAGATGAGTTATACTCCTATTCTATAATGGCATTCATTGGCAAAGTTGAGATCGTTAGAGCATTCATAAGATGCGAGGGATTGGTTTCAGACGTATTTATGAGTTTAATTTTTCCCTCCTTGGTAAACAAGGATGGAGGTTCTTAACAGCCCCCAATTCTCTTGTGTCACGTATTTTTAGTGCTAATTATTTTCTAAATTCTAATTTTCTAGAAGCTAAAATCAGTTCTAACCTAACCTATGTCTGGCAAAGTTTATTAGCAGCTCAAGCTCTAGTTAAATCTGGTTCTTATTGGAGAATAGGAAATGGCAAGTCAGTATCAATCTGGAAGGATCCTAGGCTGTTTGATGATACTAATTGTTTTATTTCTTCTCCTCAAATTTCAAGTTTAGTGGTTGCTACCGTTAACCCTTTGATGCTTCCATATCTGTGTAAGTGGGATGTTGATGCAATTTATGATCTGTTTAATCCTAGGGGTGCTGATCTTATTTGATCTATCCTACTAAGTCTTAGAGGAGGTCTTGATAAATAGCATTGAACTGTTGATAAGAGTGGAAACTATACGATTAAGAGTGTTTACTGTTTTCTACTAGCTCGGCTAAATCCTCCAATTCAACAGCCTGTTATGAACTGGAAACAGTTCTGGCACAGGAAGGCCCCGCCAAATGTCAATAATCTATTGTGGAAAGCTTTATCTCATTGTATGTCGACTAATGTAACTTTTTGAGGCAAACATGTGTTGATTGTGTTGAGATTCTTGTTTCTAGAAGAGTTGTTATGGCAGTTAGGATATGATAAGTATTTATCTTTTAAATTTAAAGTCTAGCTATTAAGAGGTTGTTATTTAGTTTCTATCAAAGTCTTATGTATGAGTATAAATATAAGGCTGATGTATCTCTTTTTTGATATTAGAATACAATAATGAAAACCTAATTCTTATGTTATCTCTTTCAAGTTGGTATCAGAACCGACCCAATAAAAAAAAGCCTTGAAACACTTAAAACAACATGAATGGTAAAGATGATGAACCTTCTCGATCGAAACCTATTATCATTCAATCTGAAGGAGCATTCAATATAGGAATTACGCTTATAGAATCGAATTATTGACATAGGGTCCCAACTAATAGAAATGCATATTGTTGAAAGAGAAAAGCTTTCCTATATTCAGGGAAAAACAAAACCACCTGCTAAATCAGAGGATGTGTATGAAAAGTGGTATGTTGAAAACCAAAAGGTGAAGAGATGACTGCTAATGTCTATGAGTCCAAAGATCATAAAGCGATATTTACACTTTTATCCACTGCCCATGAAATCTAGACTGCTTTATCAAAAGCTTTCTATGATGGCAATGATGAGTTGCAGCTCTTCGCCTTAAACTAGAAAGCTTTTGCATCCAAACAGAATGGAAGATCTCTCTCTGAATATTATGGAGAACTAACTGCAATTTTTCAGGAATTGGATCACAGAGACAAAGTGGTCATGAAGGATCCTGATGATGTGGTTGCGTACCAAAAAATCTATTGAACGACTACAGGTGCATATATTTTTAGCTGGATTGGATGATCATTTTGAGTAGGTTCGCGGAGAAATCCTATGTCAGGAGTCTACTTCAGGCCTAGAAGAAAGCTATACCCTGATTCGATGAGAGGAGAACCGTCGTGTAACATTAAAAGGAGACTATGGAGACTCTGATGTTGCTACTATGGTAATTCGCAACAAGTCAAAGACATCTATTGGTATTGGAAAGTCTACACAAAAATGTACTCATTGTGATAAGTTAGGCCACATCAAAGATTGTTGCTTTGAGCTTGTAGGCTATCCAGATTGGTGGGATCAGAATCAAGGATCACAAAGAAGGAAAGCTAAGAATTCCCTGATTTTCGTTGTTACTGAAACCAAAACAAGTGTGGACAATATTGAATCAACTTCAACATTATTAGCAACCACAAGCAAGGAAGGTAAGGTGTTTAATGTTTCTACATTTGTTTGTGATAGTACATGGATAATTGATTCTAGTGCTTCAAATTATATGACCTTTAATTATGGACAGGTTAAGAAACTTAGACCATCCTTACAAAAATATGTTTCTGTAGCAAATAGTAATGAGGTTCTAGTTATTGGAGAGGGATCTATTACTGCCACCAATTCTTTAAATTTAGACTCAGTTTTAATTGTTCTATCATTAAATTATAACCTTTTAACTGTTTCCCAAATAACATCAGTTTTGTCTTGTGTTGTTATTTTTTGGCCTAATTTCTGTTGTTTTAAGGATATTCAAACGAAGCAAACGATTGGTTGCAGTATTAGGCGAGGGAATTTGCACTAGTTGGACTTGCAATCGAATACTTCTTCCAAGTTACATCATGTGTTTACAATGGATGGTCCAAAGAAGGAAAAAAATAGAGCAAAAATCTGGTTACAACATAGACGACTAGGGCATGCTTCTTTTGGCTACCTAAAAAAATTATTTCTTGGCTTGTTTAACAACATTGATGTTTCTATTTTTCATTGTGATGTTTGTGTACTTGCCAATAGTCATCGTAGCTCTTTTTCATCAAGTTTTAATAGAAGTCGTTTACCTTTTATAATTATTCATTCTGATGTTTGGGGTCCATCTAAAATTTTAACTTTAGGGGGATCTCGTTGATTTATTACTTTTATCGATGATTGTACAAGGATGACTTGGGTGTGCTTAATGAAATCTAAGAGTGATGTGAGTGCATTATTTCAGAAATTTCACACACATGTTAAGACTCAATATAATGTACATATTTAAGTGTTTCACAACAATAATGGTGGTGAATACCATAACTCTGAATTGAAGCATTATTTGGAAGAAAACAGAATTGTTAATCAAAGTACATGTGTTATACATCCCAATAAAATGGGGCAGTTGAAAGGAAGAATAAGCATTTACTAAAAGTTATTCATGCCTCATTGCTTCACGCAAAAATGCCATTATCATATTGGGGAGAAGCTCTTTCTTCTATTGCATATTTAATTAACCAAAGTCCTTCACGGACTCTTGATTCTCAAACACCTTTTCAGGTCCTTAATGATACTGTAGTTGCTCCATCAACATCAAACTTACCTCCTCGTGTCTTCGGCTGTGTAGTATTTATACATATTCATAAATATCACCGCCATAAGCTTGCTCCTCGAGCAATAAGATGTGAGTTTCTTGGATATGCAACAAATAAAAAAGGGTACAAGTGTTATCATCCTCCAACTCGACGTATGTTCATATCCATAGATATAGTCTTTCATGAAGATGTGATATATTTTGAGTTTGAATTTCCGGAGGAGAGACATGAAGAAATTCAGACATTAGATTATCAATTTTAGGAGGAGTATGAAATGGTTGATAATGGTGTTGGTGATCACTCAGAAAATCATGGGATACGTATTGAGTAAGAAGATCTAAGTCCATCGGTTGAAAAAGAGTCCTCGAGTGAAGAAGACCTTGAATCCCAAGCTAAAATACCATGCCAATCACCTGCTGAAGATATTCCTATTCCTGAACCTGATCCACCGAGAAAACAATTACCAAAACAATCCACCAGAAGTATTCTTAAACTTAGTTATGAGCCTGAAATTTCTAGTAAAGTTAAATACCCAATGAGTCATTATGTGTCGAATCATAACCTGTCAGAATTAAATAAGTCAATGTCAAATCAATTATCTACTGTATCTATTCCTAACAGTATGCAGGAAGCGTTATCTAATCCAAAATGAAAAGCTGCAATGAACAAAGAAATGAAAGCCTTACAAAAGAATAAAACATGGGAGCTTGTTGATTGTCCAGCAAGAAAGAAACCAGTAGGGTGTCGTTGGGTCTACACCATAAAGTATAAAGCAGATGGCACAATCGAGCGATTCAAAGCAAGATTGGTGGCAAAAGGGTACACTCAAACCTATGGGATTGATTACACTGAAACCTTCTCTCTCGTAGCTAAAATCAATACTATAAGAGTGTTATTATCCTTGGCTGCAAATTTGGGTTGGCCAATACAACAGTTTGATGTTAAGAATGCTTTTTTACATGGTGAATTATCCGAAGAAATCTATATGGAGCTTCCACCTGGATGTATGTCAATAATGCAGAATGAGAAAGTTTGCAAGTTGAAGAAATCGTTGTATGGACTGAAACAATCTCCACGGGCATGGTCTAGGAGATTTTTAAAGTCTATGAAAGCTTTTGGATATCATCAAAGTAATGGAGACCACATCTTGTTTATAAAGAAGGCAAATAGGAAGATCACAACTCTCATTATCCATGTGGATGACATGATAGTTACAGGAAATGATCCAGAAGAGAGGAAGGCATTACAAGAATACTTGTCCAAAGAGTTTGAAATGAAAGACCTAGGTTACTTGAAATATTTTCTTGGAATCGAAGTTTCAAGAGCAAAGAAAGGAATTTTTTTATCCCAAAGGAAGTATGCATTAGATTTATTGCATAAAACTGGAATGTCAGCGTGTCAACCAGTTGAGGAAGGCCTGAAGTTGTGCATTGAGGTAGACCGAGTACCCATTGATAAAGAAAAATATCAGAGACTTGTAGGAAGACTAATGTATTTAGCTCACACAAGACCTGATCTTACGTATGTTTTAAGTATTGTTAGCCAGTTCATGCATAATCCTAGAGAAAGATATATGAATGTTGTCATAAGCATCTTATGATATTTGAAGTCTGCACCTGGAAAATAAATTTTGTTCACTCAACATACGAATTGGCAAAAAATAGAGGTCTACACTGATGCTGATTGGGCTGGATCGATCGATGATAGACGATCAACTGCAGGATATTTTTCGTTCCTGGGTGGAAATCTTGTGACATGGAGAAGCAAGAAACAAAATGTTGTTGCCCGGTCTAGTGCAGAGGCTGAGTTCAAGGAATGTTTGTTGGTGTGTATGAAGCCTTATGGTTAAAATAAATTTTGGAAGATTTGGGTTATGCACCGAGGCAGCCAGTTAGATTGTATTGTGATAATAAAGCATCACGTGATATAGCTTATAATCCAATACAACATGATCGGACAAAGCATGTAGAGGTTGACAGATTTTTTATCAAAGAGAAGTTTGATGAGAATATCATAGAATTGCTTAAAGTTTATTCTGAAGATCAGTTGGCTGATATCCTTACCAAAGCAGTCTCGAATCACATGTTCTTTAAGTGTCTAGGCAAGTTGAGCATGTATGATATTTATGCACCAACTTGAGGAGGAGTGTTGAGATTCTTATTTCTAGAAGAGTTGTTAGGGCTGTTAGGATATGATAAGTATTTATCTTTTAAATTTAGAGTCTAGCTATTAAGAGGTTGTTATTTAGTTTCTATCAATGTCTTATGTATGAGTATAAATATAAGGCTAATGTATCTCTTTTTTGATATTAGAATACAATAATGAAAACCCAATTCTTATGTTATCTCTTTCAAGTTGATGATCACTGCCTTGTTTGCAAGAATGCTCTAGAGGATGGTTTTCATGCACTCGTAGTTTGTCCTTATACCAGAAATATATGGCGATTATCGCCTATTGGTGATCAGATTGGTAGGTGTTCTTCAGTTGTGGATTGGTAGGTGCAGATTTCCTTGAAAGTTTCAAAGGAAGAGCTTCCTATTGTTGGCATACTATTATGAGCAATCTGGAACAATCGGAATGATGTGGTATGGCAGAATAAGAGACAATAGGATTCAGATATTGTCTCTACTGCTATATTATTTTATACTAGTTGGTTATCTGCTAATCTCAATTATAATGCTCAAATATCAATCACTCCTCAGCCTCAAGCTAAATGGCGAAAGCCTCCTAATGGTAAGCTTAAGTTGAATGTTGATGCTGCTCTTTTTGCTAATCTTAAGAAAACTAGATCTGGTTGTGTTATTCGGGATTCAGAGGGGACATTTTATCTTGGCTAAGTATGGTTGTATCGCTAGTCCGCTGATTTCTACAGTAGCTAAAGCACTAAGTCTACGTAAGGCCCTTAGTTGGATTAAGCTATTGGGGTCAAAGGAAGTGCTTGTTGAATCTGATTCTTAAGTTTTGGTTCAAGCACTTCATCGTTAAAATTCAGATTCTTCAGTTTTTAGTCTTAATTTTGAAGATTGTAAAAGTTGTTTGTTCTATGTCTAACTTTGAGGTTTGGCGGGATAAACCTCATTTATGTCTCTTTGATATATTGGCTTTTGATTTAATATAATTCCTTGATTCCAGTTTCATACAAAAAAGTTGATGATTCTAATACTAAGAAATTATGTATTAATTATATGTTAATATTATATAAAATAATAAATTAATTTTTTAATTAGATAATAATTATTTAAAAAATAGTATACTAATCATATTATAATATTATATTAATTAATAAATTAATTTTCTAATTAGATAATATTCTAATTCTAGAAGATATTATTATTAATATTATATTTACTAATAAATTAATTTTTAAAATTATATAATAATTTTTAATTTTAAATAGTAATATCAGTTATACTGATAGTATTAATTTATATAATATTAAAATTAATTAATAATAAAATTTAAAGTATTATAAAGTGAAGAATAATTAAAAATATTTAATTTATTGTTATTTTTAAAATATAATAATAAAATATTAGATATTAAAAAAATTATTAAATTTTATTTATAAATTTAATCTTATAATTATATAATAATAATAAGAATAGCAATACATATGTTAACTGTTAATTATTTATAATTTAATGAAGAGATATAGAGGAAGTACTGTTGGGATGGTTAAATGGATTGTTTCTGAAAGCAAAAGAATTTCCAAATAAAGCAAAACAAAAAAGCCATATTGAGGACCAATGTGGGTATAAATAATTTAGTTGAGGGTCAAATTTGTGTCAATGCCTGGAGTTAGCATTGGGATTCCAATTTGGTGGGCTCCTTTTCCATTCACTAGTCACTACCCAACAATTTTTCCATATCCTCCGTTCAGTCATCTGCCATACAAAACACCAATGTCAGAGTTTCATTTCATCTCATGTCAACCCAGCAAATAACTGATCTCCTTATACGCAAGGCTCCCCTCAACGGACCCTCTCTCTCTCTCTCTCTCTCTCTCTCTCTCTCCTCTTCATGTAGCAGGAAAATCTTGAATTTGCAATAGATTCATTCATTTCTTTATTGTTATCAATAAAGAAAGAAGAACCCATTTCTTTAAATTGCCTGCAACCACCACAAAGATAAAACTTTTCTTGATGGGATACCTTTCTTGCAAGGCAGAATCAGCCATAGCTATCTTAACACCGGTTTCTCAAACTACATCTTCAAAGCCCACACAAGATAAACAAGAAAAACCCATCAAGATCCAGCAGTTTCATTACAGTGACCTTGAGGCAGCTACCAATGGTTTCTCTGACCAGAAACTGTTGGGCAAAGGCAGCCATGGTTGCGTTTACAAGGCTGTTATCCGAGGACGCCATGTTGCCATCAAGAAACCATCAAAAGGTGTTGAAGTTGGTCAAGAAGTAGATAATGAGATGGAGATCTTGTCCAAGATTCATAGTCCAAGATTGGTAAACTTATTAGGCTTCGCTAATGATACCAAAGATAGATTGCTTGTTGTTGAGTTTATGAGTAATGGTACTCTTTATGATGTTCTTCATTCAAATTCAAGACCACCCAATTGGGGTCGAAGAATTCGATTAGCTTTGCAAATTGCCAAGGGTATTGACATTTTACACTCACAAAACCCACCAATAATTCATAGAGATATAAAGTCTGCTAATGTTTTGATTGATAGGAATTTCAATGCAAGACTGGGTGATTTTGGTTTAGCATTAAGGTGTGGTATTGATGATGATTATAGACTCAAATCAACCCCACCTGCTGGTACCATTGGTTATCTTGATCCATGTTATGTTACTCCTGATAACTTGAGTACTAAAACTGATGTGTTTAGTTTTGGGATTTTGTTGTTGGAGATTATTAGTGGGAGGAAGGCTATTGATGTAGGTCATTCACCACCTTCCATTGTGGATTGGGCAATTCCACTTGTAAAGAAAGGGAAGCTTGGTGCTATTTATGATCCAAGAATTGACCCACTTAAAGATCCTACGACTAGAAAGCAGTTGGCTTTGATTGCTACTAAATGTGTGAGGTCCTGTAGGGAGAGGAGGCCAGCAATGAAAGAGGTAGCTAATTGGCTAACTACATTGAGTAAATTGGTTCCTCTTCATTCATGGAATGGATTTAACAATCCGTGTATGATGGTAGAGACAATGGGATGGCCAGTTGAACTGAGAAATACCCAGTTCGGTCTAAGACCGGAGGGTGTTGGAGAAGAGAATTTGGATGGTATAGATAGTAAACTAGGTGTACAGTCAGTGAAGGATTCACGGAGAGTTTATTCAGACTTGGGGTTTCGGAGCAATTTGATGGAACTCATGGCAGGTACAGAGGGTGAGTCTGGATTTTTGGGTGAAGCGGATGGGGTTGAATCTAATTTGAAGTCTGGAAGTTGGGTTTCTAGCTCTAGATTTGGTAGTGCAAGATATGGTATCAAAGGAATACCTCGTTTGAGGGGTCGTGGTAATGGTAAAGGTCTATTTCCAATGAGAAGAAACCAATCTGCTGGAAATGGTTCAGAATTATTCTCAAAGCAGGATGACACAGTTGCTTGTTCGAGTTTCAGTACTCAAGGATGTCATGATATCTAGTACATTGTAAAAATGACTAAAGCAACTTCGACAGCAGAGCGAAGCTCAGGCTTGTAAGCTTCCCTTGCTTGTGAATTACATTGGTGTAGGTTTGTTAGTAGCTCATTGATTTGTGAGTTTCCAATTACTTAATGTTTTGTTAAGTTCACATATGTAGATGAGGGGCACAGCGCTAATGTCCCCTTAATAGGCTGTTTATCCCTGTCCCTGATTCATCTTTGATATGCAAAGCTGATTTATGTTACAGAATTGCTAAAGAATAAATGCTTCTTCACAGATCTTTAATTGCAAAGAAATCTATTCTGCTTCAGCTATTCTGTTCTAAAACATTATTGAATAACTTTTGTCTTCTGTCTTTTATGTAGATAAAACTAATGTATACTCCGTTTTCTTCCCAAAATTACTGTTGACTGTCACAAATTTCAATTAGCTAAAGTTTGGTCCAATATCTCTGTAGATTTTTTGTGAAAAGAATATTAAAGAAATGACAAGAATTCAGAATTCCTTTTATTTAAAGTTTTTGAACAAGTGAAACAAGAATTTAGAGTTTAAGGATTGAAGAATGTTTGTTAATATTGAGGTGGCTGACCACAATATACACTCTCAAGGAATATATTCAAGTTTTAGTGTAATCAGTATGAACGCAATTCACTTTTGTTCAAAGAGGCAGTTTGGTTCTCTTCATCTTCCCAGAACTAAATGAATTAATTCTCCCTTGGTTATCCTCAAAATTTTCCAAATGCCTGGTTCTACGAAAGAGGTTCAAGTTCACACTATTAATTGGAACAGGTTGTTAATATGGTCTATGATCTGTTCTTCAACAAGGGCAGAATTACAAGTCAATCTTCCCAAACAACCACATGATTACATTTTGCTTTCTATTTTTGCTAAGTTTTTTCTTCTTGATTTGTCAATCCAACATTATTATATTCTCCATCCAATTGGAATTGCTCCTAAAGCATTATTTGGTTGGCAGTTTATTTATTTTTGGAATATTAGAAATTGTCATGCAAAAAGCTATGTTTCATTAGCATGTGAGTTGCTGGTTGTGCATATTACATCTTTTCACCTGTGAGGTCACTACAAAATAAATCTGAAATGGAGCAGAAGATACTTTCCTGAATGCCACTCCATGGAAGAATGGACTTTCCCTGCTCCTCTGCATAAAGAGAAAGGCCAGGTTAAAAGAAAAAAGGTAAATTGCATACTCATTAATATGATATTCTTGAATTTTACAGTCCATCTTTCTACTTTGAATGATTATACAAACTACCCCAATGAATTGTTATTATCTCTACTGAGCTACTTAATTTAATCTATTGTTACCTGCTTTATTCTTTCAATAGTGTGTGACAACCTAGTAACAGAATACAGATTCATTTCAGTTCACTGACAATCTATTACTACCACATTTTATGAAATGGATATTCTTGCATAAGAAACTTATTTTAGCCTCTTGTCTTATTGCTAATTACATGTCTTAGGAGAAGAATTCTTAGTCCATAGAAAAGAATAAATCTAACTGACTTCAGTTTTTGGGTTATGATAATTAGAATTATTTCTGTTCTCAACATGTATGATATGTCCATTAGAAAATCTTAGGAAACTTCTGGCACCATATGGCTAACCATGTGTCATATTTGGCATCAAGTTTGGCTAGGTTGGTAGCCAATATTTGCAAAGCTGTATCTGGGTCATCTTAAACAATCATCTGCCAAATCTCAAAACTTTAAATAATTATGTCTGCTCTTGATTTGCTTTGAAGGATAAACCAGTTGTACTTGCAAAACTTAGCATTATAAAAGATTGTGCATCACTCTAACATGATTTCTTTACATTACAATGGTATTTATTGTTTCTATAATTAGTAAACATTTATTATTATTATTATTATTATTATGATACCTTGGTCAACCATAAACTCTCTTCTATGTGATTAATCATAGATGCACCTAATTAACTGTGGTTAAGAATTGGGATTCCTCTATGTAGGCCAACTCCATTGTTCTTTTCTATTTACATCATACTTCTCCTTTATTTGTTATTTTCTTTTTCACTTTGAAATGATTGGTAATTTCTTTTTCTGGGTTCACTTTTTTACTTGAAAGAAATTAAAATTGTTCTCTTTATTGTCCAGTGCCATGTATGCTCCTCCCATGGATGTGATGATGATGGCTTCAACATTTTCTTGGTCAAGGAACTCAAAAGAGATTGGCTAATTAAGAAAAATAACTCTCAAATTCTTGTCTTTCCATAATCTCTCTCTCTCTCTCTCTCTCTCTCTCTCTCTCTCTTTTTCTTTTTGTTACTTGTCTTTTTGTTTTTGTTTTTGTTTTGGAAGGCAAGCAAACAAACAGCATATAGAAATATTCTCATACAAAAACTGAATATTTATGTTTCCAACTAAAAGTTAGAATGTAGCCATTGGACCAATAGCCTATTAGCACGTACGAGTACTCTGCGGTGGACCAAAATCCAAGTTTCTGTACGGCAGTTGCCTACTTCATTAAGAAATAACTTGATTAAAACTTGTAATGAGTGAAATCTCATGTAATATAGTAAAATCTTTTTACAGTAATATATTATATAATAATAATTTCCACATAATTATAAAAAAAATTCAATTTCAGTCTAAAATTATAAAAAAATTTAATTTCAATTTAGACTGGTTGTAAATAAAAATAAATTTTATATTGTGTTCTATATTTTTAAGTTTATATAATAATATTTGTATATATTCTTTTAAAAAATATATTATGCTATTGATTTTGTCTTATTATATTATTATCTTTATTTTATCAAATTTTTATTTGTATAATATAAGCTCAAGTGTACCCTTTTTGCAATATGCCATGTTTTAGGGTAATTAATTAATAATAATAATAATTATTATTATTATTTCTTTTTCGTTCTCTTTTATTAACCCTAGAGGCATCTGAAGACAATTTTCAAAGAACAAAATTGTGCTCCTTGCCCAAGAACAGAGCTACACATACAATGAAGTCCATTCACATGGAGTTTTATGAGTTGAGACAAAAACCAACTTTGGGTAGAGAGTACAGACAAATTGAATATCAGTTACCCATTCAGACAACAAGAAAAATTGGCTCCACAATGGACTCAATCTCCAATAACTGGAAGAGAATTAAGAAAACATAGTGTCCTTAGCTGTCAGCTACAAGTAAGAAGACTTATATTCCTGTCCATCTATCAAGGCTTTACAGCTCATATATAATTTTCCAATTGCATGTGCCTCTCCTTTTCATATCCTGACTGAAGCCAAGCCAGGCATCATTTTATTACATTTGCTGCTGCCATTTATAGACAGTTGAAAAATGAAAGTTTAAAACTTTATATTCTTCAATCCTCTCCATTGGATCCACATGATTGATTTCTTAACTGGGTGGGTCCTTGTAATTATTCATTTTTCCTATTCCATTTTCTTTTATTGTTCTAAAAATTGCATAAACAGTATCATGGGAAGAAGTGCTGACTTTTGTAAGGAAGGGAAGGGGTGTAATAATGTAAGAATATACACTGCTTTTACCAAGTTAGAGCAGTATATATTTACTTGAATGGCTCTTCTTTTGTCCATGCCTTGTTGGTTCTTTTTGAGGAATTGGATCTAATGCTTTAGTCTTAGACACTAAAATCAAATAGTTTTGAGTTCAAGTTTTGCCTATTCATATTATTATTTAAAAGTTTGAAGATTGTTTTCTTTTTCTTTTTCTTTTTCATGGTGAACAGTTTGTTTTCTTTTTTTATTATTAGTCATGAGAAAGAGTTTGTTTATAATTTGGTTTCTAATGTTATTGTATTATGTCTATTTCTATATTAAAATAGGATATTGAACGACCGCTCTCTACAAATGTAGAGATTGTTTGGATGAGTAAGAATTTAATCCAAGTGGTACATAACAGATTACACTGAAGATTGTTGTTCATAGTTCACTCCGTAGTATTTGATATGGCGAGTCTATTTACTTTTAAAAAGCTATATCAGTTTCTTTAGAAAATATTTTAAATGAGAATAAAAAATATATATATTGTTTTTTTTTAAATAAAAATAAAAAAATAAATTTTCATATTTTTAAAATTATAATTAAATTTTTTTTAAAAAAAAAACTAACATATTTTTTATATTTTTCTTTAAATAAGAATTCACTTTTTTTTCACTTCATTTATTTCAAAATTTATCCTTTATACTTGAATTATTATCTAAATAGAAAATTAAAAAAAAAATTATATGATAGCAAGTAAAGATATTTTACAAATTTTACAAGTTGTCTATAAAAATAAAAAGTATTTATTTTTAATAAAAATTAAAAAATGCAAATGAAAAATAATCTCTGACTCTGGGCTGTTAAAATTCTGTAACATAGCAAGATAATTAAACGAAAGGCCAGCTGGTTTTGTTAACAATTCCCTTTAAAATACTCCCCTTCCCAGATTTTCAAGTACTTAAAATACTTCATTTGATTATGGAAGAATGACTAAAACCATACATCTCTGTGTGCGCCTCATTTACAGCAATATGCCAAACTACAATTTCATATGAACAGTTAAACGCGACAGTAAAATATGGTAAAGCTATAGGCTGTACGTACGAGATGCAATATTCCACTTTGATGATGATGGGTCTTTACCAGATGCTTCAGGGGAGGACAAAGAATCCTTGGCCATTTGGCAGTAGAGAAGAAGAAGAGGGTTGAGGGAGCTCCTGAACTGAAAAATTCAAGATAAATTATGTGTATTAGAGCTTTCTGAATGTTCATTTTAGATAAATCACAGGCAATACAACTGACGGTAATGTCAACAACAACAAAAAAAAAAAAAAAAAACCAATCAAGGTGACACCAACAGATTTCATAATTCCATTTAACTTCGCACCAAAAAATTGGACCTGTAAGACGTTGGTGGGCTAAGAAAACAAAACTCTATATTTTCTCAATAGTCAATCAATACTACAAATTTCAAAGTCAAAAACCAATTGGCAACAAGTTCATTCATTTCCTGAAACTATCCTCGCTAATTGCTTGAGATATTTCTGTTGTCGACATTTTTGTAGGAGGAATGTAGGTCTATGATCCAATACCCTGTAGTCGCAGTGTAAAAAAGATGTTCTTGTGTACACCGAAGAAACTAACAACCAGCATCCATGGAGCATTACCACCAGTTAAATCATAAATACCAAGTGGAGAACACAGAAATTGGATGCTTTTTCTGCTTTAACTTGATCTCACACCTGCACCCTGCCTTGTCTTGATCATTCTTTTTAGTGTTGCTAGCCAGAAATTACATTCATCCCATTCACTTGTTGTGAGAAGTACCTGTTTCATGCCCAAGAATAATAACACTTGTAAGACAGAGAGACCTATATTCATATTTATCTATTCAAGAATACACCAAACGTAATTACTTCCTGATTTCAAATAGCATACCTGGATTTGGAGGGCTGTGCTAAAATCATTTTTATCTAATGCCTGGCAAAGCTGAACAAGCTTATCGGAAGCATTTTTTGATATATCCCCACTATTGAGCTTGGCAAACAAGGCACCAATTTTCCTTGAATTATCTTCTATTTCACGCTTCCTGGCTGGATTTGCACGTGAACCTCCCAAGGCTTCTGATGTCTCGTTAAAAAGTCGCGTCAATGTCGTAATGACAGGCCTATGATGAGCTGCAGCAGAATATGCACAAACATGTTGCCTTTATTGCAAAGCATTATATTGGTTAAAAGCAACTAATACAACAAATATTACTAACATCTAATTTGGGTTCCAAAACATTTATCTAATAAATACTTGTATTACAGTTTTTTTCAACAGCCACTCGTTGAAAAAATAAATTATCAAGATATTCATACTGGCAAGACATCTTGATGATTAGACCCTTTTCCAGTTGAGCCTTAGTGCTTCTGCAACAATGTAACAAGACCCCCACAATGACTATATGTACGTTCATTTGTGTTAATTGATGCATCATTTCCAAACCAGAGCATACATTCAAATCAATTT
Organism: Ricinus communis; assembly: GCF_019578655.1. Classification (NCBI taxonomy): domain Eukaryota; kingdom Viridiplantae; phylum Streptophyta; class Magnoliopsida; order Malpighiales; family Euphorbiaceae; genus Ricinus; species Ricinus communis. Next base: position 14,442,872 of record NC_063261.1, on the reverse strand, counting down.
CTCATATCAAATAGGCTCTGAAGTCTGATGCCAGTCCCAGTACAGTATGAAACATCAGGAATATACTTCAAATACTAAAGCAGCCAATCCCAATCTTATCTAAGACTAGAAGTAGAACAAACCCAATAAATAAAAGAAAAATGTGAGGAAACAATTTTTAAACGAGAGAGGACTTCCAGTCATACCAGGTACATTTGAAGTATCAACCGTCTGCACTGTTGTTGGCGGTGCAGCAGGTGCCACAGCTGGCTGTACTATTGCTGACTGAGTAGGACTGGGAGGTTGCATTGAACCTATTGCAGGTCTAACCCCAGAATTTGTTAGAGGCCTAAATCCCATTGGTGTAGAAGCGGGGGCCACAACCTGTGGTTTATGGCCAGGAATTGGACCCACTTGAGATGTAATGGGGCCTTGTGAACCAGCTGGAGGTTGTACAGGCTGATAGGTAGGGTTAGCAGCCCCCTGAAATACGCACACAAGAATTAATATATCATCACAAGTCTTGTTTGCAACATTCAATTTGTAAACTTCCATATCTACATACAGGATATAACTGAGAACCCAATGTGGGTTGCTGGTACTGCTCTGCATTTCTCAAAATAGGGACATCTGAAGGAACAAAAGTCCTCACAGCTTGCTGAGTGGCAGCATTAGGTGGAGCAAAACTTGCCTAACAGGAAAACAAATTTTAAGATAAGGTAAAATGTAATTAGACGAGTTAACTGCACAAGTATGGTAATATTCCAATTAACATATTTGAAAACTAATCGAACATACATTCAAATGAACTCAAGCTTCGAGCCAAAAGCTCTAGATCGACATGCAAATTAGCTATTCCTGAGTAACTACAATTTAACCTCTCTATATTAATATGATTCATTGCACAGTAATTTATCAATTAGTGGAGGTTATTAATTTGTAGAAGATCTACTTAAAAAATACCACATATACTTACTAATGCCACCACATACTTCCAGACAGTTAGAAATTCTTTATCATGCTAACTTAAGCCTTGTATATTTATTGTTTGTAAATTACCAATGAATTTGATACATATCTCCAATTAAAAAAAAATCAAATGCAAGGTTAGTACATATACCCAATTAAAATTAAATGCAAATAATATGAGAAGACCATTATGAAGAGGAAGGCAAAGAAGATATGGATGATAGCAACCCGTTTGTAACAAAAATATATTAGTGGCCTTCACTCTTGTTTTCCTTCTTATCAAACTTTCAAACTCCACCTATGTTGTAGCTCATTAGGTACTCCAAGGCACGCAAACTGGGGAAAAACAAGCCACTCCAGATTGATGCTTCTCTAAAGAACGAGATTCTGCTTTTTCTTTTTCATATTTTTATTAATTATTAGATAGCAGAAATATTAAATTATGCCTATAGAACTCCGCGCTGGTTACATAACATTTTATTAAATGTTCGAGGTTATTAATTATTGGGGATTAATTTAGAGATGTAAGACTATTGAGATTTGGTTCTCTCAGATGATAATGTTTTACCATATATGACTGTACAGCAAAAGAAATAACACTTAAGCACTAATGAAAGAAATAAATTTGTTCCTTTTTTATTTCAAATAGGAAAAACTCTTAACCCTAACATAAAAATTGCCCTACCTAATTAGCTGCATGTTCTACATCAAAATGACCACAAGCCAAAATACCTGAGGAACCTGAGGTGCTTGAGATGGAATGAACATTCCAGGCTGTGAGGCCGGCTGATATGGTGTAGGCTGATACGGTGCAGGCTGTGGTGCAGGCTGATATGGTGCAGGCTGTGCCGCAGGCTGATACGGTGCAGGCTGCGGAGCAGGCTGATATGGTGCAGGAGCACCATATGTTCTTCCATATGAAGGGCCCAGAGACTGTTGATAATTTTCACTGTATGGGCTTCCAGGAATGCTTTGATGCACTTGTGATGTTGGTGTTTCCTAATCAAGTTCAACAAATAAGTGTCATCAAAAGTCAACAGCATCGTATCCTACTATAAGAATAAAAGAAAATATCAGAGACAAGCTAAGTGTTAGAGAACCACCTGATAATAGTTCTGAGACGAATCAGCTAGACCATAGCTGGATTGCTCAGCACCATACATTGACCCACTTGGCTGTTGGGAGATGCCAAAAGTCGTAGTCTTGGCATCTTTCTCTGCATCATGGACAAATCATACTATCATATTATTCAACTTATATTCATCCTGAAGGCAGTGTAGACAATGATCCAACACTTAAGGTTAGGCCACAGCGTAGCTCCTAATATTAATACCAAAAATGTATGTAGAAATTCTATTACATGCTCTATCAACAATCTACAAACATTGACTTCAATTCGTACTCGGAATATGTTCACACAACTTAAGGAACTAACCAAATAAAGAAGGAAAATTTTAAATGCCAAAGATATTGAATACAAAGTTTAATTCAACAGACAGTCATCCTCAAATGCGTAATATTATGTAAAAAGTTTGACATGCAACTGTCACCTATAAAATGTGAAATATGCTTAGCAGAAAATGAATAGTCTAGGAATGGAGTAGTTTAGTGAAGGACGTACCGGGTTCTGTAGAGAGGGCAATACGATCTCTTAAAATTATAAGTTCAGGAGACAGTTCATCAGATCCCAAGAGTTTCAAGTATTCCATTGCTGTCGTTAACAAGCCCTGGCTGGCTAAAATTTCAGCATATTTCTCAACAAGCTTGCATAAAGATGCACTAAATCGCTTCTGACCACTTGCCAGAGCAAGGACAATAGTCTTCTCCATCAAATCCTAAAAGAACCAAAACAAATTATCAAGAATCTACAAAGAAGGTAGAATGGTGTATCCTTCTATTGATGCAAGCTTACCTGAAGAAGTTCAACATATGACTTCCCTTCATGCTCAGATGTCAGATTCCTTGACCAAATTTCAACAGTTTTGTCTATATTTCCAGCACAGATAAAACACAGAGTAGCAGCTAAAGTATTTCCGACAGCCATTAGTTTTGATGCGAGTGAATTACATAGCAGACTCCATTCCTCATTCTGTGCAAACTGATTATTCATAACAATTAAACAAGATCACATACATTGTACAAATGATATGCCACAGACAAATCTGAAAGAAAAGGCCAAAATCACACAATGTTCAAATAACATCACATGAATAGCACTTGCGAGTTGCAAGAGTACTATATACACAGGAAAGAAAATAGTCTAGTTCACAGAGAGAATCAAAAAGATCTATAGTATTGCCTGCCACTAAATGCATCTGTAGGTGCCGTGTCATGTGTAGTCACTGCTATTCCATTAGCAAGTTGTAATATTCATCGAAATGATCCACAAGAGGAAAAAAGAGCACGAAATTTTTTTTAAGATAAGACAAAAGAGGAAAACCAATCAACAACTCAAGTGAACCTTAACTTCAAATAGAGGGGTTATTAAGCTAAGGAATATCATATGTTTGACAAGATAAAAATTCAAAAACTTACCGTACAGAGAAGAGCAAGTGTTTCTTTCCAGTATTTGAGAGGCCTCGTGTTTACAAGGCTCATCAGATCATTGTTCACCATTGCAGAAACAATCTGAAAGTAGAAATGATTAAGTGTTTAGTGAAATCCACTTAAATGATGCATGAAGTGGAATGCTAGTCATCCAAGGTATGTATAGAGATAAATACATCTACATACAAAACAAATAGCAGGGCTCCATGAAAACAATTAAGATAATAAAATTATCATGGTTAAAGAACAGAGACAAGAAGGCTGAAAGTTAAGCTACCTTCAAGTAAGGTGAACGACTCATCTTAAGGTACTGATCACGTGTACTCTCCCACAAAGAAGTACCACCAACATGAGCAATAACTAAAGCATCAGCCATTTTATTTGCAGATATGCACTGTGCAACAGCACCTTTGTAGTCACCCACAACCAAAGCACGCTGAATACTATCATCAAATGATGGATCAGAACTCTCTTCCACTCCATCTGGTTCCAGTTTTGGTTCTTCTGCCTGAGGGACAGAATTTCCAGTGCCAAAGTTATCACTCGATTTATGTGGAGTGTCAGCTTTGGGGCTTGGGAGATTGTTAAAAAAATCTTCCCCATCATCTGCAGAGAAAACAGTGGCCTCTCTAACGCTCTCATATCCCACTTTATCTGTTGCTGTATCATCAAGCCGAACAGCATCTATTTGTTCGGAGATATCATCTTGCAGGGCATCTTTCTCTTCAACAGGTACACTGAAACCAAGGTGGGAAAGCATCTTTGTCCTTGCTGTCCCATCTTCTTCAAACATGACCATTAAGAAGCCCCAAGTTTCACGGTCATCCTCTGACCTGTTATGACAAATGACCAGACACAGAATGTGCAACAGGTCAATTTGCTAGATGTATAAGATGGTGAAGAAAGAAAAATTACAATTCTTACTCAAAAGATTAAAATAATTAAACCATTGCTCGTAAAAGAACACATACTCGGACTCTTGAGATTTTCTCTCACATAATGCTTTCAGTGATGACTTCTCCCCATTTTGTATGGCAGATTCAAATTCAGATGACCGACTGACCAAACCATGCTCTGTAACCAGGTTATGCAAAAGAACCTGGCATAAGATAGCAAAAAAGTCTATCAAAAAATAAGAAATGCAGGAACAAAACAGCAATCCCACAAACAAAGCATACCTCTGAAGCACTAGCTGTAGAAGACTTGGGGTGAAATGATACAAGCTTTCCCCCAAAGCCAAAAGACACACCAGCTGGACGCTTATACCATTTTGGAGCTCTTAGTGTAGCTGAAATTATTTTTTTTATAAAAAAAAGTCATATTAGAAGTAGAAAGCATTATGAAAACAAGATAATATTTTAGCACAGCATTAAACAAAAAATAAACAGGACACAACAGTCCTCAATGCATGTTCAAACATAGAATAGGAAAGATATTTGGCAATATCTTTTACCAAGGACAGGACCTATTACAAGAATGCCTTTTTTAGCAGGGAACTAACTCTAGAAGAAAATATTTTACTTTCAACGCCAGAAAAATTCAAATGGGGGAGGCTAATTCAAACTTCTCAGAGAAAACAAGAACGGTCTTTGCATTATGCACGAGAAACAACACTAATCTACTAGTCATTACTTTGATAATCATTTGAAAATTATTAAATCTTATTTCAAAAAAAAAAAAAGAAGTTGAGAACTACAGCTCCATTGATCCAGCAGAAAATAACTTCCCCGCAAGAAGTACTGCACAAAGCATGGTAATTAAAAATGAAATATTTTCTTCGTTGGACTATATTTGAGAACGATATCACTGAGCATTAGTATCGTAAGATGTTAACATTTTTCATCAATAAATTTTCAACCCTATATTAGATTTCTTGTGAAAATAGAACTATGACACTTTAGCCAAACAATAATGCTACCAGGTCCTACTAGCCTTAGTTTGATCGAAGCTTTCACCCAACTTTTAGAACTGAAAGCCAAGATTGAACTGTTATCAGCCAACACATAACCAATCTCCAAATTAAAATTGCACACCATCATTTAGGAGCAAGAAGAGAAGCGTAATGATAAAGCCAAACAAAGATGTAACCCATCCAGTCTCAACATAGCATTATAATCAAGTGTAATTATATGATAAATGGACCCAAATAAATTCAGAATGACTGATCACTCCCAAATTGCTGATTGAAGTTACAGTAAATATATAAATTCACAGTGCCTTCTAACTTAACAACATTACCTGCTCCAAGATCACTCTCCCCAGCAACATATTGACTGCACCCCTGCACAGTAAGATACATGACGAGATGTTTAAGTAATATTCGCTATATCTCTCCTCCTTTCCACATGTTTTCCAGTTCCAAGTTCAAACTCTTCTTTCAGTAAGAGGTATTTGAGCAGTCTAAATTTAGTTAAGCTACAGTTGTTATGCACGCCCACTATAGTGCAATTTCCAGTTACTAACACGCATTTTGCAGGACTTGTTATATACATAGTGCTGGCCAGAAGATAAATAGAATAAATGTATACCTCAATGTTGTAAATCCCGATCTTTCCATCAAAAGAAGATGCTGTTATAACTCCTGGTATCTTTGAATACCAGTGCACATCAAAGTTCCAATTGGAGCCAGCAGGTAATTCACGGACAATCTATAGAAAATTTAGAAACAAAGTGCCACCATAACAACAAGAAGTCACAATAAGAAAATGACCAAAGCCAGGAGTCCCGTGACTAGCAAAGCCAGAGAAAATAACTTTACCTCTCCGGTTATAGTGTTCCAGCAAATAGTTCGATTATCTTTAGCACAGGTAAGCAAATAGGAACTGTCATTTGGACACCATGACATTGCAATTACACCTGTAAAAGACATTAGTCAACAACAAACCAACATATCAGAAGTATTCAATAACTTCCTACATGATGGGTTTTGAGGAACTAAAGCATTAACCTTCAGATAAAACAAGGACATATAAAATCACAAACAAATGAAATAACAATCTAGGGATGATGGTTTCGAACTGGGTTCCAAGCTCTTTCACATATAAGAGAACATATTTAACATCTAGAATTAAAACTGATGATACATACCCTTAGTATGCCCCACAAACTCTTTCACAGGTGTCAGTGTGTTCCTCATATCCCACAGCTGCTTGCAACAGTTTTACGAACTTTTAATTAGATTATTTATTGCACATCAAAATTCTAAATAATACTGTCATCTGCAATGCCATTACCCGCAGGGCAGGAGAACTATCATCATCAGATGCAACAACAAGTTGAGTGGCAACATCAGGGTGCCACTGTAAAACAGAACACCGCCTTCTAACTGAATCCTCAACACTGTTAATTTATAGACACAGAATCAGTTTACAACGATGTATAATTAAGTTATAAAAGCATCATGCAAATATGAGCAAATGATTGGTACAATTAAATGGCCAAGCAACTTACGAGATAACTGGCTTCTGCTTTTTTAGGTCCCACACAACTGCAAAATGCAAAATATTCAGTGCTCCAAACTTAAATCATGTAATCAATGGATAATTAATAATGACTAAACACATTTTGCCCCTCACCAGTTATTCCATTAAAGGAAGTGGATGCCAAAATATGTTGAACTTTGCTATTCCAAGAGATGTAAGAAATTTCTCCTTGAGCAGCAGAACCACTAGCCTGCAAAATAAATTAATTAGATTTAATGAAGTAAAACTAATAACAATTATTAATTAGCCAAAACCCAAGAGTGAAAGCACAAGGGAAGAGGATTCTAGTGGAGTTCAACCAAAAAGGAGAAAAAGATAAAGAAAGAGAACAGTCAGGGAGGAAAAAGAAAACAGGAACCAAGAGCAGAAGAAAGATATCTGCCAAAGAAAGTTTAAGCTAATGAACAAGGCCAATACAACAGCAATATGATAAATAGCATTGTAAATAATAAATTTGCCACAGCTGAAGCAATATTCCCCATTAAACCTCCATTATAATATCATAAGCACTTCAACCCCATCTCTACTACAATATCATAAGCAAGTCTCAAACTGAACTAGGCATTACCACAATCCATTAAAGAAAGGGCAACAACAATGACATGCCCGGATTTTATAGAATCATGCAAATGCAGCACCATTTCTACCTAAATAACTAGGAATGCTAAAAATAAACATCATAAGGATTTGCATATGCACTTCAAAGGGTGAGACTAAAAAGACAGCCACCTTGAGAAGCAAGACTAGCCATACAACATCACCAAAAAATTTCTTCATTATGCCAATTATCTTTTCCAAAGATTTATTTCATATATCAGGAAATTCCATCAAGCAGCTCATATAGTAGCTTATCTTTTATCATCCTGCAACAAATGCAAGTTTGAAAATCAAATAGCAATTTAAAATTTCCAATAGCACATCCCACTTAGCTCCAGCACAATCTACCAGATGAATGTGACAGTTTTAGGAGGGTTCAGTGAGATTGCAAATAGTTATGATAAATTTAACATAAGAGGGCTCCATGTAACTATAACAATTTAAATTCCTTAATGCTGAGGAGCCGTTTGGTTCTCTGCTATCAGAATTTTTTTTACTTTCGACCGAGTCTTATTAAATCATTTAGAAAAGCTTCTGCTTGGCAGATTTAGAAGTTCTTAGGAGGGTTTCCAGGCCACGTTACCATTACCTCAAAATACTAAACCCTCATACAAGCAACTGCAAGAATTGTAAAACACCTTGGCAGGACTCTTTAAGGTTTTCTATTTCCTACTTTGCCTACCAAATCACAATTGCAATGAGGCCATAGTCTATCACATTAAACCTCAAAAAGTATAATACTGCTATACCAGAAGAACAGATGTTATTCAACCCTCTGGCGTGCAATAAAAATTGATTCAAGCTCATCTTCCAAGGTACTTCTTCTCAGTTGCATAACTAACCCAAATTAACCTCATATCAGCAATCAGATGTTTCTACTATTTTGTGCCTTCTAATCATCCACAATCTAGTACATAGTCCTTTCTGTTTCCTGCCTTACTTTTCCAGAAAAAAATTCTTTTGAAAGTTGATCAAGCAGAATCCAAATCCTAGACTATTTTGGTGATAGTTTCCAATTGATTAAGGATTCAAAACAAAAACAAAAACAAAAAATAAAGCCATAGGCAAATGTGCTTATTCCAGTAGCAATAACAAAAGATTTAACTTATCCCCAGTAAAGTCTATGTTGAAGATATGCAACTAAAATCATTGCACAACTCTTCTCAGGTACTTGTGCAGAACCAATTGTACAAGAGGAGGCATCAGAAATATAGCTGCTCCAATAGCAAATAATACTTCCTAGAAATAGCCTGAAAGTGATTGAAATGAAGGGAAAAACAAAATGCCCTCATGGGAAGCAACTTTTCCAGCAAGAAGAATGAACACTATATCCTACACCTTTTAAAATTTACAGAGTCATGGGAGTTTACATCATATAATGTTTCTTATTACTGGTGAGACTTAAATTCAAGTAACATGTCAATTTAAAATAAAAATATTCATGCTCACACAAAAGTTTTAACAAATAGGGAATTCATGCTTAGCATACCCTTAGAGGTGGGAAATGAGAAGGTGCTGTAGGAGCAGCCAAATCCCAGATGCAAATTTCACCATCATCAGCACCGGATGCAAGTAAATTAGGAGTGAAGGTGTTAAATTCAAGACCACGAACCTGAAATAGAGAGAAATGGAGCAGTCAAGCCAAGAAAAAATCATATGCCTAAAAGAATATAGAGTCAATCAATAAGAATACAGTTTATTGCAAAAGAGAACTTACAGGCCCTCTATGCTTTGAAAGATGTCCAACAAGAGCATTTTCAGTAGCCTCAGGACTGGGACAGAATTGCAAATAGACGAAATTAGGACTTATTTAACAAAGGGAATAACATACACCCACTCCTTCTTCCATAAAGAAAGGCAACTAAACAATGCAATGGATACTAATTTTTCACATTTTTCAATGAATTTAAAGAGGTAGAGAACTTTAACTTTTAAGCTGAACGAAGTACCAGTCAAAAGTAGGAAAGGGGTCATTGTAATGCTCTATGTCTGCAAGATTAGTTCAACAAAAATCCACACGAATACAGAAATGCAAAGATAATAGCAGCGACCAATTTTGACACCATCTAAATGGCTGTACATGCACAGCATCCAATTCTAGCATACATCCCCCATTTAGCAAACTATCTAAATCCCATTCAATGTTCAACTTTTTTTCCCATAAAATAAACTCAAATCCAATTTTATTAAAAGAAAAGAAATAAAAGTCAAATTGGATCACATCATTGTTCAATTATACATAATTGGCACTATCCAGCTAACTTCCTAGCAGAAGTAACTCCAAATTATGTTTCCTTCCCATGATTCCATTCAAAACCTCAAATGAATCCACAATTATATGAAATTGGGAAGAAATAATAAGAAAAATTGACAAATCAGCTTCCACAAATGACATAGGGCCTAAATTACTTGCATTCTCAATAATCAAATTCAACAAAACCTACCAGTTGCAGATGACATTAATTTAATCAAATCAGAGCATACTTAAATATATAGGGCCTATACCTGATTGAACATAACCAATTTCACATTCATAAACAGTAGACAAAAAGCTATTGCCATTAACCAAATTGAATTCAATACAAACTAACTCAATTTACTTTTGAAAAATCAGATCTCAATGCAATCCCCGAATTTTCCCTTCCTTTACTCATAATTTTACCCCAACGACAACTCAAAACAGTGATTCAATTATAAATGAAAAGACAAATTACCGGATCAGAGAAAGTGGATTCCAAATATCAATGCTACCATCAACAAGCCCACCAGCAATAAGACCAAGAGAATACTGGTCCGACCCAGATCCATTTTTACCCCAAGCAAGACGATTAAATCTCTCAGAACTTTGAAATTCGCCTATAAATGGAAGATCATGATCTTCCGATTGAAAATCAAGCTTAAAGATCTCAAGTGTCGCCGATGAGCTAAACGACAGATCCACTGCTCCTGCCATTGTTCCTGCCGCCATGTACGGCGCGTCCGGCGCCAGTGCCACGGACGCCGATCGGTTCACCGATTTTATACACGCCATACTTAATAAAAGATAAAAAAAATAACAATAACAATAATAATAATATAACTCCCTATAAAAACCTAATGCATAAATTACAGAGAGAGAAAACGGATCTGAGAATGTGAAGATCCAGAATTGGAAATTTGATTGATGAAATTAGGGTTTTGATCTGCAAATTTTGGTTGTGTGTTTCCCTAGGGATTCTGATTTTGAAACTGAAGAAAGTGAGTTTTTACACTTTTGTGCTTGCTTTCTTTCTCTCTCGCTCGCGACGTACTTCTGTTTTCATTTATTTGTGGGAGGGAGAGAGAGAGAGATATGGCAGTGAAAACTTTGTTCCTTTTGTTTTATTTTTATTTTTTTAAACTTGGACGATGTGGGTTATGATTGTGTACGTTGTTAGTTATCTTACACATTTAAACTCCTTCTTTAAAGATAATGAAAATTAGAAGAAATAACTAAAAGTATTTACATAATATTTGATTAAAATTTATAAAACTTATTTGAAATCTAAAACTTATATGCTTCAGACATAGTGGTAGGCGAGTCAGTGCTAATAGTATGAAATTCTAACAAAATAGATAGAATTTAAAAATAAATTTCATATTTGTAAATCAATATATTTCATAATATCAAAATATCTCTTTTAATTTTATTATTTCTAATTTATATTCTCTTTCATGTCCTTTTTTTAAATAAAATAAAATTTTTTATAGATTTAAATGAAACATAATATTTTTAAAAATTATATAAATTTTTTAAAATAAATAAATAAAAATAGAAAATCAATTTTTATGTTTATTTATATTTTTTTTATTCTTCAAATTTTTAAAATAGTAATTTTTCCAATATATATACATTATAGAAGTATTTAAATCCGATTTTTTTAAAATACAAATATATAGAATTAATTTAAGCCTAAATAGAATTTAAATTATTATATATATAGAAAGCAATATTTTAATATTATTTTCTCTTTCTATAGTATAATAGATATATGCCCGCTCTTTGGTTGGTTCATTTTAATAAAATAAAAATTATAAAATCATAAAATTGAATGATTTTATATTAGAAGAACTTAGTAAAAGATCAAAAATATATTTATATATAAAATATTTTATATATGATATGTGAAAATTTATTTATGTATATTGTAAGCGACTTGGTATTATAAAATTACTTTCCATTTCAATAATAAAATATATAGAATAATTTTAAGATATCAAATGAAAATAATATATTACATATAGAGAAATTTAAATTTTTTTTAATTATTAAATTTATTAATTTAAATATTATTAATAAATATCCATTAGCCAAAATGATTTATTGAGTAATATTATTTGAATACTTCAAACGATAAGTAGTTTAAAATTCATATACATATTGTGTAAGTATTAGCATAAATAATCGTATGTAAAGTAATTTAATTTAAATAATAATAATAATAATAATAATAATAATTATAATTATAATTATACTATTTGATTTAGAGAAATTTAAATTTTTTTAATTATTAAATTTATTAATTTAAATATTATTAATAAATATCCATTAGCCAAAATGATTTATTGAGTAATATTATTTGAATACTTCAAACGATAAGTAGTTTAACATATTGTGTAAGTATTAGCATAAATAATCGTATGTAAAGTAATTTAATTTAAATAATAATAATAATTATTATTATTATAATTATAATTATAATTATACTATTTGATTTGATTTGATAAAAAATACAATAAATACATCATTTCAACTTGAATAGAAATAAAATTTTAGAATGAATGTGAGTATATATATATGTTATATAATATTATAAGCATTAAGAAAAATATAAAGAAAAAAATTCATTTATTTTATAAAAAATAAAAATTTTAAATAAAAAGTTATATATAGTTAATAATGTAAGTATTTCTTTTATTATGGGAGTATTTAATAATAAAATTAATTAAAATAAATCAAAAAATGATAGTTATTAATTGATTTTCAGTTGAAAGTGTTGTTTATATATATATATATATATATAGATTTTCAGTTACCAATAAATCATTATATTTTGGAGTTCCAGTAAAAGAAAAGTTTAAAATAAGCATATTAAAAGATTTTGCTTCTGACAGGTTTTTGTATCATTTGAAATCAAGAGCCTAAACTATTGTTTTTATCCAAAGAACCGATAAGCATTAGTCTTTTATAAAGTTGTAATAAAAGATTATCTTTGTGCAGAATTTTAACTTTATTAAGAAGAGCAAACATTAATCACATAAAAGAAAGAGGTGCTTGAGAGTAATAGAAGCTAAATATGACAGCATTTGATGGTGACAATAATATAGAGAAATTGTGGTAGGATAGATTTGTGGACATTGCTAAAGAGTAACTCAAGCAACAATTAGGAATTAGAAAAGCCATGAAAAAAAGTGAAGGAGCTCTTATTTGATAAGTGATTGTTTGATATTAATGAGCTCTTAAAGTTAGTAAGCTTAATTAGTTACAAATGGTTTGATATATATATATACATATGAGAAATAATATTGTTTCTCATCTTACGTGGCATATCATATGATTTCTAAATTTATTTTTTTATTTAAGAAATTAATCTATTTTAATATTTTTTTATTATTTTTAAAATTCAACTTAAGTAAGATATTTAATTATTTCATATTCATATATCTTTTTAAATTATTATTTATAACTCTCACTTTATATAATTTCTTTTTCAAGTATTGTATTACAATATACAATATTTAATTATAAATTTTAAATATCTAATAATTATTTTCTTTCTTTAAATTCTTCTTTATAATTTCAATTTTTTATTAGATTCTTTTAACTTTTTCTATTCTCATAGTTGAATAATTATCTTACCAATCAAAAAATAATTTTTTTAATTATAATATTATACTTTTTTACACAATTAATTTATCTTTTCATATTCTAATGAAATTATTTCAATATGGTTCAATTTCAAGTAAATACTCAATTAATTAAAAATTATTTTTCTATAATTTAGTAAATAAAAAAATAATATAAAATATCCTTACTTTTATACCTGTAAAGTAAAAACAAATTATTGAATTATATACTTAAGAATATAAAATACTAAATCATAAAAAAATATTTAAAAAATAGATAAAATAATTAAATATTAAATCAAGTTATAACAAAATTATTTAATTCAACTCGTTATATTATTATAATGTTTAGTTTATTTAATTTTATGAGATATCCTATTTATTTACTTTTATGTAAATGTTATGAATATAGCAAAACAAGAAAAATTAAATAGTGTAAATTAGAAAAAACTACTAAATCATATAAAAAGGAGAATAAACTTTTTTTAGTTAATGAATTTATCATCATAAAATTAATAAGTATTTGAAAAATTCAAAAAAATATAAAATATTTATATATCCAATAAAAAATTCAATAATATATATATATAGTTATATAATCAATTAACATTTTTAGTATTTTGCTAAATCTCTTGTGATATGGCATTATTTACTTCTAATTTTTGTAATTTTATAATTTTTATTAGCATTAAAATTAACTGCCCATAGGACAGACATTTATCTAGTTTATTCTAAATTTATTAACTAAATATATATTTATGCATATAAATTTAATTTTTATTAGTTTAATATTTTAAATTTTGATTTAATTTGACAGACACTTGAATTTCATTTAATATTTAAACGACTATAGCTTTTAATTTAATCTAACATACATCTAAACTTTAATTTTTCGATAATATTTAAATACTTATATGTGAATATACACATGTTTAATAAACATATATGTCAAAATGTTAAAATATTTCAAAAAGAGTAATAAGTGTCTTTTAAACTATATCGAAAATTAAAATGTTAAACTGATTAAATGGTCAAAAACATCAATAAGCACTAGGCCTATCTTATTTAATATTTAATTTTATTATTTATTTAATCCTCAACCTATTCAAGTTATTATAATATCTTAAATATAACGAATATCCTACCTATCAAATATCTACAATCTATAATCTACAATCTTTTATAATATAATGTATATATATATATATATATATATATAAAGTATAGTCAATTGTCTCATAAAGCTATACTTGACAATATTTTATAAAGTCATATCATGTAGAATCTGAATAAAAATTTATAATCTATAATATATATATATATATATATATATATATATATATATATATATATATATATATATATATATATATATATATATATATATATATATAAAGTAGGACAAATTTTCGCATGAAGCTCCACTTGGTAATATTTTATAAATACACATCATGTAGAATTTCAATAGAAAATATATGTGACTATAATGTGATTATATAATAATTCATTACAACATTAAATAGTAATTAAATAAAATGATAATATTAATTATATTTTAATATTAAATTCTAATCAAATAAAATGATAAAATTAAGTGTTTATTTGAAAAAAATGATAGCTAAATATAATTAAAAAGTTAGTGATTTTATAATGCCACTAGTCTACTATAAAGATCTATATTTTTTAATTTTATTATTGTTTTATATGACCCTTAACTTTTAGAGCTATTAAAATAAAATGGTAACACTAAAACTTATTAGAATAAAATATAGCTAAATATGATTTCTTTACAATATAATATATTTGTAATTAAAATAAAATATTTTGAATTAAAAATTTAAATCATAAAATTATCAATAATTGTGCATTAACATAAGTAAATTGCTAGTTAGTTTATATGAATGAATTAACAAAAATCAGTACTAAAAGAAATGGCAATTACACTACTAAAAGAGCTATAACAACACAAATAAAGTAGAGCAATTAAACTAAAAAAATTATAAGAAAAAAAATAAGAAATCTAAACCAATAATAAAAATTAAAAGCTCAAGTATTAAATAGGTAATGAAAATGATGTAGGCCTATTTTTTAATCAAGTCCATTATGAAATTTAATTTTCAAATTTTCAAATTTAATGAGATATAATTAGATATCTGAAACTATTTAACTCGATACTATTTTTATATTTAATCTCAAACTATAAATATCTTGAGGCACAAATAATCTTATAAAATGAGTAATATTTCATTAGAATTTATTTTAAGTTTTTATTAATTTTATAAAATTACAAAATAAATAAATTGAGAATATCTTTCAATGTTCCAGGATATTGAATATTTAAGTAAGATGTTAATTTCTAAAATATAAAAAATAATTATGTAATATTAAGAATTTTATTAGATTTTTTATTAATTTATTCACATTGTTATTTATAATCAATAAAATAACAACTGCTACTAATATTTGTATTTTTGTCAGCTGCGTACTTGTTGGGTAGCGTGTGCAGTGAAAGTAGCAAGTTCGTAGTTGCACAGGAATATTAAGTTATAAGTAAGATCCCTTTACATGTCAGTCAACTAATAAAAGAATGACAACTGTTTAATTGTAAATTTTTTCCTTTAACATGTATTAGGCTTCTATGCATACCTAACAGGCCTTTACTGATTTTCTTTTTAAGTATTTTGGTGGACTAAAATAAAACTTGCTTTTTTTAAAAAGAAAATTTTCCATAAAATTTTCTCATATTTTAAAAAGTATAATTTATTATTAAAAATATTTGAAATTATCTTAGAATTTTGATATTTTATTTTAATTCATTTTATTATTAATTACTCCAATAATGATAAAAAAATGCTTACATAATTGATTGTATATAACTTCTCAATTAAAGTCTTAAATGAAAAAGAAATTTAATTTATTTTCTTCATTAAGTAAGCTCTCCTCCATTAAAGCATTTTTTTGAGACTTTTTTATTGTAGGCTCTTACTGACACGTTTCTTTTGCATAATCACTTTTTTGAATGCCTACATTATGTGTTCATCCAATTCCTCCAACCCCATTAATATGGATTGAGAGTACTCCTCAGACTCTAGTCCATTTTCCATGGGCAATACTGCATCATGCCTAAATGTGAGTGTAAATGGACTCACACATATGGCATCTCTTATTAAAGTCCTATATGCCCACAAAGTTTTTAAAAGCAACCTATGCCAATCTCAAGGATTTTCTTGAATCATTTTTCCTAAGATGCTGACCAAAATCTTATTCGAGGCTTCTACTTACTCATTGGCCTGAGCATAGTATGGTGTAAAGTTGATAAGCTTTATCCCATAGTCTTCAACAAAATCCTTCATTTTCTCGCTAGTGAATATAGTTTCCTAGTTTGTGGTGATTGATTGAGGAATTCTGAACTTGTGATTCAAATTCTCTTTTATAAAATGAACCACATCTTTTTGTTCCACTTTTTTTATTAGAAATGCTTCAACCCATTTTGTGAAGTAATCTATGGCTACAATGATAAAACTATGGCCTTTGGATGAAACAAGATATATCTTTCTAATCAAGTAGATGGCCCATCCTCTGAATGGCCACGGCTTGATTGTAGAGTTTAAATCTGAAGCTAAAACTCTCTGCACACTACCATACTTTTAGCACTGCTTGCACCCTTTCAAATAATAGATGCAATCTTTCAAAATTGTTGGCCAGTAATAGTCGTGTTTCCTGACCAACCACCTCATTTGACACATGATTGATGTGCACCACATGCCCCTTCATGCACTTGTTTCATCACCTCCAAAGCATCAAGGATACCCAAGGATCTGAATATCAGGCCATCAAAGCCTTTCCTAAACAACTCATTTTCTATAAGGATAAAATTCTGAGTCTGAACCTTTATCTGATGTGATACTTTTATGTTGGGGCAGTCCAAATATTTCTTAAATGGCAATCTCCAACCACGTTCATATCCATGTTAAAATAATATACAATTATTCCTCTTTCTAGAATGGATAGATGAATCCTATTCTACACTAAGACTACTTTATGTGTCAACTCCTCAGAAATCCTCAAGCCAGATGCAATTTGAGCTAGTTCATCGGCCTCCCAATTCAAATCCTTTGGTACATATATAAATTCCACTTCTTTGAAACCTTGGATTAATTGGATAGTTATAGTAAAATATGGAGCTAGAGACAAACTACTGCATTTATATTTCCAAGATAATTGTTTAAGCACTAATTGTGAATCACCCGTAACAAGCACATTGTGAGCATCTAACTCCTTAAGGATTTCCGATCCAATAACAAGTACTTCATATTCTGCTTGATTATTGGTGCATTCAAAATTCAAATTAAAAGATAAGGAAGTTCTTGCACTTTATGGGGAGGTAATCATGACTTTTACACCAGCAGCTCTTTCAGTACCGGAACCATCAAACTTAAGAATCCATGGTGTTACCTCAACTCCATAGACTTAGAAATTTGTCTCTTCTTCCTTTTTTAACTCCAACCACTGATGATTTGCTAGAAAATCTGCTAAGGCTTGTTCTTGCATTGATTTTTTAGGAAATTAAACTAATGAAAATTCTATCAGTGCCAATGACCATTTCCCTATCATGCTAGTGATAAGCGACCTATTGAGCATATACTTCACTACATCCATTTGACATACCGCGTACATCCATGACCAAATTGAATAATGGCATAGCTTTGAGTAGACAGAGTATAACGCCAAACGCATTTTCTTATTGGATGGGTATTGTATCTCTGTTGCAGTAAGCATCCCTACTCAAATAATAGATAGCTTGTTTCATGCTCTAAGGAGTTAATTCTGAGCTAGCAAACATCTTATGAATTCATGAGCGACCAACAAATACAATATGAGCAGGGATCCTTCTCTAGGTGGCATCAACACATGAGACTTACTTAAGCAAATCTTTATCTTTTCAAAAGCTCTCTGATATTTATTCTCCTATATGAAATGCTCTTCCTGCTTCAACTTTAGAAGATCCAAAAGCTCCTTTATTTTACTGCAAGATTAGCAATAAACCTCCTTAGATTATTGATTTGCTCTAGGAATTGTTGTAGTCCTTATTGTTTTGAGGAGGTTTTGCTTCCATAATTACTCTGGCTTTGTTTTTATCCAACTCTACACCTCTATAATGAACTAGGAAGCTTAAAAAGTTTCGGCTCTGACACCAAAGGCACACTTAAGAGGATTAAGCTTTAGATTATGAGTCCTCATCCTTTGAAAGGCTTTTCTGAGGTACTTCATATGATCTTGCGCCTATTTGGACTTCACAATAATATCATCAATATAAACTTCCATTGTCGTACCTATCATGTCATGAAAGATGACATTCATCGCTTGTTGGTAGGTTGCTTTAGCATTTTTGAGTCCAAACAACATCACCACCCATTCAAAACACCCTATTGACCTAGGGCATTTGAATGTCGTCTTATAAGTATCATCTTTGACAATACAAATATAATTCAAACCAGAGAAACAATCCATAAAGGATAATAACTCATGGCATGCAGCTGCATCAATAAGCGTGTCATCCATATGCATGACATATATATCCTTTAGAGTGGCGGCATTAAGGTCCCTAAAATCCACACATATCCTCAATTTTCTATTCTTTTCTACTACATGAATCACATTTGCCAGCCAACTCACATACTAGGCGGAATGAATGAACCTCGCTTTGTTAACTTCTCAATCTATTCCTTAACCTTTAATTCTACCTCTTTAGACATTCTTCTCAAAGGTTGTCTATGAAGTTGGAACTCCTTTTTGATAGGCAAGTGATGTTCCACCAATTATCTATCCAAACCTGGTATTTCCTTAAAATTCTAAGCGAAGCAGTTTTTAAATTACTGTAAAATACTAACTATTTCCTCTTTCATCTTAGGATCTAAAATTCTGCTAAAATAGGTGACCTGAGGTTTCTCTTTGGATCCTAAGTTCACCTCCTCCAATGGTTCTTGTACTTCAACTCTGCTCCAATTTTGGTGGTGCATAAATTCTCAACTTGGATTTCCTCACAATCATCTTTATTTGGCTCTTCCTCATAGATTACTTCTGCACTATTAATCTCCTGAATTTTGTCATCCACTTCCTAATCGTCAAACAATTGTTGCATCCTAGCTTTCAGAATAGCAGCTGCAGTTGTCGCAAATTGACCTTTGGATAGCTTAATCATTGATCTTCTTAATGATCGGTTCTGCCATTGGCCTTCTCCTATAAGGCACGATAGTAATAGGCGTTACTAAAGTTTCTGAATTCTTCTTCCAATATTCTTTCTCTAATGGAGTAAGGGAATTGGGTGCACTAAATTTTTTCTTTTAAAAAATTGAATAGGCCCTAAGTTGACATCAGAATATTTGGCCTCGACCAAATCAGCGGAAGCCTGAAATGGTTTACCATTTACCTGCACAACCCTTACTTCATTTCGATTCCAAAATAATAAGAACTGATGCAAAGAAGACGGTACACACTATTTGCAAATGAATCCAGTCTCTTCCCAATAAAGCATAATAACCAACAGTTGAGTTTACAATAAAGAATGCTGCCAATGAAGTTTTACTTCCAACTATGATCTTAGCCGGCAAAACTCCTAAGGTTTTAGTGACCTTTGCAATGAAAGCAAATGCTGAAATCTCTGTAGAAATCTGACCTTCAATTGATTTCCCTAAGGTCTGCAACATCCTTAATGACACTATGTTCACTGCATATCCATTATCTACTAATATCCTTAAAGTTGGCCTCCCATTAAGATCAGCCTTAATATATAAAGGCCGAATATGTTTGCTTATTGCCTCGTAATGTTTCTAAAATTTACCCTTTGGGGACCTTCCATAGTTGGGCATTAAATTATAACACAATTGTAGTGATTTTTCGGTCCCTCACAATCTGTTTGACATGCCCCCCCCCCTAGCCTGTTCGTGTATCCTTGAGACTTCTCTATTTCTCACTTTTGGAAGGTGGATGGAAAAGTAACTGATGTCATCGTACACCCAAAAGGAATAAACATTTCTCCCATCATGAAGCTTCTTTGGATCATTTCCTCATCGCACCAAAGCTATCAATGGACTCACAGCTGCTCCATCCTATCGCCTTAATAGATTCCAAGGGGATATTCATATAAGCAGGTCTAGAATAAAACACTTCGTAATCATACTTGCCTGAAGGTTGGCCGAATAGGCCTTCAGTGGACTCCTTTCTGAATTTACTTCTTTCTTACTCAGGTTTTTCCTTACATTAGAAACCTTTTTGTGGCAGCTCTTTTTCATTGCAATCTCCTTTTCTGAGTATTGTGAGAGGTTGAGGAAACTTTCTAAGGCGAACAACATGCCATTGTAAACTAGGTTCCACATATGGCGCCACCACAAATCTTTGTTGCTTTCTTTGTGTAATTGGTGGTTTTCTAGTAACAAGTTGTATCCTTGTTGGATAGCTCCTTGTTTGTTCTTATTTTGCCTGAATCAGAACTTTTTTCAGAACCTATACCTTGTGATACACTTCTTCAGAATATACTCCTTTAGCTTTTGAATCTATCGCCCTATTTTATTGAGAAGAGTTCTAAAATCAAAAGAGGCAGTATTAATTGTAGCCACAGGAGGAAAAATGGTCTTCATTGATCATCATTGATTCCTTTTTCTCTGAAAATTTTAAGACACTTTTATTGAGTCGATCTTGCATTGCATTCTTAAAGCTCCAACAACCATTGGTTGAATGGTTCCAAGAATTGTGAAGTTTACAGTATTCTTTTCTTTTGATCTCCTCTTTAGAAAGAATTGTATAGTCTGCAAGGACAGTGATGAACTTCTCCTTCAGGAGAAAATAAAAAAAATTCTCTATCTTTCCAACATCAAAAGTAAATTGGGGCTGAGCATTTGTGGTTTGTGTTTTTTTCTACAAATCCGGTATCTTTTTAATAAGTAGCACATAAATAAAGGATCTCCATGAATTGACATCAGCTACTGCCACGTAATGACTCATTCACCTCTTGAAAATATGTTCCCGTTGATTCTTTTCTTCTCTAATTTTCTTCTCTTAGAAGTTCCTAATACTTTGAAACTTTAGTAGCTAATTTATAAAATTCTATGAATTTCATGCCTTAAAACTTTTTTCTTAATTCTATGTTAAGACTTATTTGTGGCATCTTGACATACTTAGATAGGAATATTTTGCAACGGATAGGAATATTTTGCAACGGTTTCACATTTTCTTGAACCATGCTATGAATAAGTCAGCCATCTCCCTAGGCCTTTGAGTAACCTTAGACAGTTCTGTAATTCATACTCAACCTATCAACCCAACGGACAATCGTTGTTTGATGGCAGTGAATGATGGTTACAGGTGGCGGTGGTGTTGATATGTCAGGGAGAGGGAGAGACTGGCTGGAATGAAAAAATCCTCTTTACGTATCTAAATGGAAATTAATACTACAGTAGAATCCGATTTTCATTCATTTTCTTTTTTATTTTAAGAAACTTAATTATAATCAAAACTAATTAGTACTAATGTAGACTAATTAATAATAGTAAAGAAA
The DNA here is from genome assembly GCF_019578655.1 of Ricinus communis. Taxonomy (NCBI): domain Eukaryota; kingdom Viridiplantae; phylum Streptophyta; class Magnoliopsida; order Malpighiales; family Euphorbiaceae; genus Ricinus; species Ricinus communis. Next base: position 14,420,879 of record NC_063261.1, on the reverse strand, counting down.
ATAAATTTTAAAAAAATATTAAATACGAAATTATTCTTGAAAAATTATGATCACGTAAAATTAAAAATTTAAGATATTATAACTTAATTAGAAATGGTTTAAGTAATATTTAAATATTTAAGTAAATTTGTGATAGTAAATTTGAACTTATTATCTATTTATTTTAGTAATTAAGTTTCAAAATATAATAAATTTAAAATATTCAAGTTATTATATAGTCATAATCACTTTTTTTGTAGATGTTTAATTAATTTGATATTGAAATAATTTCTTTACTAATGTATTAATTAATCTGATATTACATAATTATTTTAAATTATTTTTTTATAAACAGAAATATGACTATGTTTTGTGGGCATTTTAATTGATTATTTATTTATTATATATTAGATATTTGTTTAATTTTTATTCTACTAATTGATTTTCATTTATTTCATATACCTTTATAATGTATAATTTTGTTGATGTAATTACTTTAAAAAATTAATAATAGAATTTTAAAATAATTGACGTCCAATTCAGTTTTAGGATGTTTAACCTTTTAAGGGTATTGTTTCTAAGAAAAAGTTTATTTTTTATAAACGTTTTTAAAATAAAAATGTAATTTAAAAAATGTAATCATTGTTATAAAAGAAATATTTTATAAGGAAAATTATAATTTATATTTTCCTAACTTTTACTATTTCATTTTACTATAATTTATACAAATTTCTACCTATGAAAAGCTACAGGAAAAATCCATCATCGACTCTTCTTCTTCTTCGGCTGGATCTGCAGTGTATAAATTGCAACTGCAATTTTTCCATTTTCATTTACACCACAACTCTTTATAACTTTGTATTATAACAAACAAACTCTGCTTTTCATTTCAGCCTAACAATAACATTAACATGCCATTCAAGCAGAGCTTTCCGTTTTCGAGTCATTCCTTCCATTTTCCACATCCACTGGTGGGATATGGCGATCCTTGGGAAGCTTAATTTTGCCAATCGAACCAGCAGGAGCGAGCTTAAGATTCTCACAATTGCATATCTCAATCATGAATCCATCTGGGTCATCAAAGAACAACTGGTCTATCTTTGTCCCATTTTCATCCACTGTCCTCTTTATATACTCCACCTTGTGTTCCTTCAATCTCTTCTCCATTGCTTCTATGTCTTCACACTGTTTAACATATTTATAGTTTAAAACAATAGCTACCATACCAAATTAAAATAGCATTTATGTTCTTTTTTCTTTTTCTCTTCTTGGTTTCCATTAATGTTATCAATCATAGAGTTAATAGAAAGAAATCCAAAAGTCTTGCTCAAAATCATTTCTGAATTCTCTTAACCAGTTATTATGAATATTAAAGAGAAAACAGAGCAGACATAATTAAACCTGAAAGGAGATGTGGTTGTCCATGGGATCCAAGCTCTGATGAGGATCAGGCAACCTATCTTCATCCTTGGCTTGAACAAGGTGAATCCCAACCCCATAATTAAACAGCCAAGCACCTTCAAAATCAAAAGCTTGTGGCCTTTCAGTCAAGACCATCCCAAGAACTTTGGTATAGAAATCTATAGACTTCTGCACATCCCTACAAAGCCTCGACACATGATTCAACGCCATTAGAGGAGGTTGCTCATCCTTTTTCTCCTCTTTCTTCTCATCATTGCTCTCCTTAATCATCTTCACTTGCTCATTATTACTATCCTTCCTCTCCTCTTTCATTTCCATTTTCTGTCTTAATATATGCTACTTTGCTAGAAGCTGGAAGAAGAATGGAGCGAGTACGGGGTTTCTGCTTTAATACCCTACTCCACAGGAATGTATTCTTTGACACGTAGAGGAGTGAAGGTTGTGACGCGTAAGGGTGATGCATGAAAACGTTTGTAGTACGTGGGGTGATGTTAAGAAGACGTCTGCATTTTGCGCTTAGCTCTTAAAATTGTAGATTTTCCTTTTTCTGAACCATGTCACAATATTTAGATCATATAACTATTGAGAATATTTCTTTCAGCTTTGTATTCGACCGATTCTAATTCTTATTTAATATAAATATATTATAAATAACTTTTATTTTTAATATTTAATAGAAAATAAATATTTAATTATCTAAAATTAATAAATATAATATAAATATACACGTAAATTATATTATATAAGAGATTTTCAATTGAGTTCTCTTTATTATTTTCTTCTATAATTTAAAAATTAATTTTGGAAAGACAAGCTGACTAGACAATTGGTATTATTAATAGAATACAAGGGGGCATAGTATAATGAGTTTTGCATTGTGATATTATTAAAATGAAACATTAAGAAATGGAAAAGAAGAAAATAACTTAATTCTTTTGAGATTAGCATACTGAGAACTGTGATTACGAACAACAAATTCAATCATGAATATGTATTCTTTGCATTAAAGGACAAATGATAAAACGTTAGCATATAAGAACTGAATGAAGAATTATGAGCCATTTAAGTTATAGGATAATATTTTGTAGCACATACAAATAACCTTTCTTTTTAATGATACAATAATCAACCTTTTCTTTTGAATTAATTAGAAGAGTACAGTAACCGTACACATATACACAAAAACACACCCACAGATATATTCTTGTCAAGAAAATAAGATGAATTAATAATTAAAATTAAATATTATTATCCGTTTATAATAAAGTAATAATTTTATTTATTATTATTATTATATAGCAACTAAGATAAGCATTATATTTATTGTAAAATTAAATTTTTAATTAATTACTGATTAACTCCAAATCTTCATCAATTGAGAATTTTACCAACACACTCGTAAGTTTTTATTTTTTATTTTTAAAATTCTAAATATAAGTTTAAAAACCTAAAAATCCATTTTTAATAATCATTTTACCGTGTAAGATTAAACTAAGGGATTTCTAGGCACCCATTTAGAATTCTTACAAATATTTTAATAGTTAAAATTTTTTAAATTTTAAATTTAAGTGCTTTCAAGATATATAATTAAATATTTTTAAATATTTTATAATTTAACGCAATATTAATAAATATATAATAATTAAAGAATAATAAATCTCATCTAACTCTCACAAGTATAACTCAATGTCAGAAGATAAAAAATGGTCTCACAACTCTCTCAAGATACTGATGCTCAAAGCTGTGATAATGAAGAACAGCATGCGCTGGTGGTCTTAAGGGAGCCACCAGACCACCAGTGCAACAATGAATTCTATAACTTGGAACTGTCAAGGGTTAGGGCAAACCTCGACAATTTGAGCTTTGTTAAAGCTCCAGAGGAAGTACAACCCATCTATTTTGTTCTTTATGGAAACAAAACAAAAGGAACATAAAATAGAAAAGCTGAGAGGAAGATTCAAATATGAGAATGGTGTATATGTAGAGCTAGAGGGAGCATAGGGAGGCTTAGCATTATGGTCGAAAATGGGGGTGGATATTCCTGTGAGGTTTAAAAATAAAAATATTACTCACACTTGTATTGCTGGTAGTGAAAATTAGTTCATGACTTTTGTCTACAGGGAGCCCACAAAAGAGCTCATGGAAAATGTGTTGGAATGCATCAAATCTCTTAGACCTAGAAGTAGATAGCCTTAGGTTTGCATTAGGGATTTCAATGAGATATCCTATCCCTCAGACAACCTTGGTAAGAATCCTACCTCGACGAAGCTCATGCAAGATTTTCATAACTTTACGAATAAGCAACTTGCTAGAACTAGCCTCTAAAGGACCAAGGTATACCTGGTCTAATGAACAAGTTGGGGATCGATGTGTGATGGAGCGGATTGACAAAGCTCTTGTAAATACGCAGTGGCTTGAGTTGTTTTCGAAAGCCCACCTGATTCATGAGAGTTTCCTTGGATCGGATCACTATCCATTGGTCTTGATGATGGAGGTATAATAGAAAAATAGGAATAGTCTATTTAAATTTGAGGAAAAGTGGAAGCTTACTCCGAGCTACTTCGAAGTGATACAACAAGCCTGGCTTAACTCGGGCATGGCCGATCAGACGGAAAGAGGTAGAATTGAGGATACGACTGCGATAATGCAAAGATGCAAGAGGGCTTTAATCAACTAGGCAAAAATAAATTGTGATAATTATAAGGCGCGTATCAAATAAGTAACAGACATAATGGAAGTGATTAATAGTAGCCCTACATCAGAAGCAAGATACCTAGAAAAGAAAGGTATTCTTGAAGAGATTGACAGGTTATAGAAAGATGAAGAATCCCACTAGAAAAAACGGTTAAGGATCCACTGGCTAAATAAGGGGAAAAGAACATAAAATTCTTCCATTCTATTGTTGTCCAGCGAAGGCAGAGATATTACATATAGAGAATCAAGAACGCCCAAGGCTTATAGCTAGAAGACAAAGATAGTATAATCAACACTATCAAGGAATACTTGGGGAAAAGAGAGTTTATGGGATCAATAGAATCTTAAATTATTTCCTAACTTTGATAAGCCAATAGATCAACGAGGACTTAAAAAGAAGACGACTTTCACCTGCCCCTATGGGACCTTTGCTTATAGACGGATGCCTTTTGGTCTATGCAATGCGCCGGCTACGTTTCAGCGGTGTATCATGCCCATTTTTTATGATATGATTGAGGAGTCGATGGAGGTATTTATTGATGACTTTTCTGTCTTTGGTAATTCATTTTCTCACTATTTGACAAATTTAGAACACATGTTAGCTAGGTGCATTGAAGCTAACTTGGTGCTAAATTGGGAAAAATGTCATATTATGGTGAGAGAGGAAATTGTTTTAGGGCATAAGATTTCATATGCAGGGATGAAAGCTGATAGAGCTAAAATAGAAACAATATCTAAGCTACCACCCCCTAGTTATGTTAGGATTGTTAGGAGTTTCTTAAGTTGAGGTTCATCATTCAGATTTTAGGATTTAGGGCTGTTCATCTGACTTGAAGAAGAAGGATGTACATGTTTTCAATTTGCTTTTCTGTATTTGTTCCTTACTTTGTGTTACTTATTAGCATGAGTAGCTAGAACTGTTGAACCCATTGGGGTTCCTTTGTTGCTGGATTGCATTTAATGTTTATGAGATTTGATTACCAATGCTTGTATTCTTCTTGCTTTCATTATTAATGAGAAATCGTATTATTCATGAGACGTTGTGATTTGTGATGTTCAGATTGCTTTATGTAATTGAGAAGTTCATTTAGTAATTGAAAATTTGAATAGCAAGAACTGGTTAATGATCACTTAGATATAAGGGTAATTGACTAGCCGGATTAAGAATTATCAACTCTTAATAGTAGTGGATTTAATCTTAAGACTAACCTAAAATCAATCGTTAGGAAGAGATTCCATCGTTTCGGTTCTTAGGTTTAAGGATTTGATGTTCTTGACTAATTGATATCTTTGGAGGAAGTAAAACTGGCAGCCTTTAGTATAGGTGCATAAAAATTGTCTGGTCCTAATGTTTCTATGGTACTTTCTTTTAAACTTATTAGAATTTGATTGGCTATGATATGTTTTCTCTTTAGTGCAAATTTTTTTCTCTACAGGTCTCCTTTCAAACCACTTAAACGATACTTTCATTGCCCTAATCGTAAAAACTCCCAATCCAGAATTAATAGGACATTACAAACCAATTGGGCTTTGCAACTACCTATACAGGATAATATCAAAAACCTTAGCCAATCGCCTAAAACCTCACTTAAACACTTTAATCTCACCAACCCAAGAAACACTTTAATCTTATCAACCTAAACGGCCTTTGTGCCTAGCCGTCTAATCTAATATAACATTTTAGTAGCTCATGAAGATTTCACATGCTTTGCATGTCTACAAGGAAAAAAGAAGGCCAATGGCAGTTAAGTTGGACATGGAAAAAGCTTATGATCATGTAAGCCAGATTTTCTAAAGAAAGCTATGAAAAAATTGGGTTTCAGTGCTTGATGGGTAGAATGGGTCATGATATGTGTCTTTACTCTAAAGTTCTTTATTATCATTAATAGAGTTCCTTCAGGTTGGTTCACTTCTTCGAAAGGTCTGAGGCAGGGGGGACCCCCTGTCCCTTTACATTTCTCTGTTTGTTGCTGATGTTATTCCTAAAATGTTTGATGCATAGTCGATCAGGGGCTCTATTAGAGGTCTTAAAATGCCAAGATGATGCCTTGCTATAGTAAACCTTATGTTTACTGATGAAACACTAATCTTTGATAAAGCTTTCCTAAAAAGGCAAGATAATTAAAAAAATCCTCCTCAAAACAAATAGAGTTATAGGGCAAAAGATCAATTTCCATAAATTAAATATGTGCTTTAGCAACTACACTCCCTCTGCGGTGCAATATCTCTAACATGGTACAGGCTGGACAGATAGGCCAACCTCAACAATCACTGCCCCAAGCTAGAGTGTATGCAGTGACAAGACAGGAAGCACCTTCTGCAACTGATATTGTGACTGGTAAAATCTCTATTTATAGTTTTGATGCTTATACGTTAATTGATCCAGGATCAACATGTTCATTCATTTCATATGAATTTGCATTAAAAAACTCTAATACCCGAATTTTTTTTTTCTTTAGTAGAGATAATATTAATAATGATTAATAAATGAGTTTTTATTTAAATTAATTTAACTTTATTTTTATTTGGTTTAATTTGAAATGATTTAATGGAAATTTTAATATTAGTCAATTAAATAAATTATTTTTCTATACCCAATTAGTTGAAATTTTAAGAATTAATTAAGTAAATTATTTGAAGGGTAGAATATATTTTTGGTTATTCTAATTTTTTTCCCAATGTATATGTATATGTATAAATAAAATTATATATATTGAAATTTTTTGAAAGAAATTGTAAAGGATGTTTTTATAAAAGAATTTTGATGAAATTTGTATTTTTAATTAACTAGTGGTATTAAAATTTAAGTTGGAAAGTAATTAGTAAATTGGTTATTTAATTTAATTGTGTGTTAGGACTAAATTGGAAATTTATTTTGGAATAAGGATTAAAAGTATAATTTCATTAATATGGGGTTTCAATGGAAATTTGTATGTTTGGTATTTTTGTAAATAATTGTGTCGGTAAGGGTATTTTTGTAATTGTGTATTTTCAATAATTCTAATTTGGCCCAAATTAAATAGTTAGGGGTTTAATTGAAAGGCTAAAGGAAAGTTTAGGGGTTAAATTGGAATCTTGCTGGATGAAATTGTAAGTAATTAACAAAGTTGAGGGACCAAATTGTAATAAGAAAAAGTTCGGGGGCCTAATGTCGATATTGAAAGGAATGGAATCAGGGAACAAGAAGAAAAAGAGAGAGAGATGTCGGGGGAGAGAGAGGAGCATGCGGAGGAAGGAGCTGCGGTGTCAGGCCGTCCGTGCCTTGGCTGCCCGTGGCGAAGTGGCCAGCGAGGAGGAAGATGGCCGAAGCTTCCTTGCCGCTGTGCGGGCGCTTCCGGCGTCGGTGGTCGCTGATCTTGGTGCCGATCGACTCCTCTCGGCCTTAGCTTTGTTTTGGCGGCAGCGGTGTCGACAATGGTGGCCGAAAACGGAGGTTCACGGTGGAGAGAGAAAATGGAGGCAGCCGAGGTTTTTGGATTTTTCCGACGAGCTCCGGTGAGCTATGGATGATCGGAGGACATATCCCGACTCTCCTCACCTCAAGCTTCGAAATGGCACCGGTTTCGTGGCAATCGAGCTTCGTTTGTGAATCGATGGCCGAGATCATCCGCAAATCTCTCTGGATGATCGGGTGTTGGATCGGAAAATCGGAAGTAGGGATCGTCATCAGCGCGTCGTTGTGAGTCCGATGGTGTGTTTGGATCGTCGATCGAACTCCGGCGGTCGGAGGCGAGTCGACCGAGCGACTGAGCGTCTCGATAATTTTCTCTAGCCCGTTGATCTTGGAAATCCTTTGATTTAGAATTGTGCTTATTATTTTGTGTTGTGTATTTAATATTTGTGAGTCAAAAATAATTGTCATCGGTTTACGCCTTGTATTTTTGTCTTTGTGTGAGGTCGGAAAATAGTGAAGTTTGGGGACCCGACTCCCGTTGTTTGAATTGTTGAATATTTGAAGTGTTTTTCTGACAGGTCCTGGACCCGTTTTTACGGGGGGTAATGTCCGTGTTGTAGGGGAGGTTCTGCCGGATTTTCGGTAGAATTCTCCCGAGTCGAGGTACTTAGACAGTCAGTCCTAGGAGTCTAGACCTAGGATTAATGATCGATTGTTTCAGCGTTTTGATAAATTATTTTCCGTGACTAGATAGTCCGTTTGTTCGACTCGCTCCAACTGAGGCACCGGAGCAGAGTTAAGAGGTCGCCAAACCAGTGAGTTAAAGTCATATATCGCTTATGCACGTGTCATGCATAAAATTTGATTTGCTACTGTGATTATTCAGTTGCAATTTCAATTTTCATTTAATTATTATTATTATTTGCATGATGCTTTTAATTACCATTTAAATATGTTTTTCCTTTATCACCAATTTTAATAATGCATGATGACTCGGGATAGGACGACAGTAGAACATAGGAGTTGGATGAGTGTTACAGTATAAATCTGAGAGAGATGAGATAGAGAAAGGATAAATAGGTAAAATTTTAAGAAAGAAAGATTAGGACCTGCCCTGGTCGAGCATCGCTCTTTGGGCTTAGTAGAGTGTGGTTGCCGGAGTAAAGGTCCCTGGTCGAGCATTGCTCTTTGGGCGCCGGGTTATTTGGAAGTTTAAGTGACCAGACTGGAGGTAAGGTCCCTGGTCGAGCTATGCTCTCTAGGCGCCAGTCTTATTGGATAAGAAAGCCGAAAAGCTAAGGCTGAGAGTCAAGTGACCAGACTGGAGGTAAGGTCCCTGGTTGAGCTATGCTCTCTGGGCGCTAGTCTTATTGGATAAGAGAGCCAAAAGGCTAAGGCTGGGAGTTAAGTAACCGGACTGGAGGTAAGGTCCCTGGTCGAGCTTTGCTCTCTGAGCGCCAGTCTTGTTGGAATGAGAGATTGAGATGTTAGAGTTGAGATTAGTCGAGACATAAGTGTTGAAATAAATTGAGATGTTAGAGTTGGGATTAGGGTTCTACTGAAGTACTCCATCCCGTTGCATGTGGAATTATTTTTGTATAAGCATGGCATGACATGTATGGTTAGCATGATTTATTAATTATTTTAAAAATTAAATAATGTGATATTGAGATGTTTGAAACTGTTTTAGATATATGATTTTAGCTCACTCTCAAGACTGATAGTCTCCATTTACTGTTTTTCAGATTCGTGACTGTTAGTCTTCCCGCGACTCTTATTCAGTACCTCGACTCCTTCATCATCCGGTGGTGTTTGATTTGGTATGTCAAATTATAAAAATCTTAGATCCTCCGCAGTAGTAATAGTAGGGATATCAGTGGTAATTTTCTGTAGTTTCGGGTCTCGCCTAATTCTTCTGGCAGACTGATTTAATTGTGTAAAATTTAATGTTACTGTAAATTGTGATATTAATAATAGTAAAATTTGAGTTGAGATTGGTTTGAGTTAGTGAGTGTCAGGCTTACTACGGAATTCGGTGGCCTTACGCCTACCCATTCCCTAGTGCCGGTCACGGGCCCACAGGTGGGGTCGTGACAAAAACCATAACGATATAGAAACCTTGGGGTATAACATTTGTGTATCAATGCCTGCTGGGGGTACTGTAATTGTAGATAAGATTGTCAAAACTTGTCCTATGATCATAAATGGGAACACACTGTATGCAGATCTAGTAGTGATAAAACTTAAGGAATTTGATGTTATTTTAGGAATGGATTGGCTATCTAAGAATCATACTATAATAGATTGCCACACAAAAGAAGTGGTTATTGAGACCTCAGAACAGAGAAAAATAGTTTCTGTGGGTGAAAGGAATATTGTTTCAACTTGTTTAATTTCAGCTATTGCTGCTTTCCATTTAATCAAAAATGGTTGTGAAGCTTATTTGGTAATGTGGTGGATGTATCCAAACTTAGTCCAGGAGTAATTAATATTCCATTCTAAAGATGGACAATATGAAGTATAAAGAAAGGTATTTGGGCCTTCCCTCCTAATAAGGTCGTTCGAAAATAAAAGCACTGAATTTCATCATTGAAAGAATAACAAAGAAGACACAATCTTAGAAGAGCAGTATTTTGTCCCAAGCTGGAAGGGAAGTACTTATAAAGTTAATGCTCACTGTAATTCATGCATTCTCAATGATGTGTTTCAAGTTTCTAAAAAAAATATGTGGAGAGATTAATAGACTTATTTCCCATTTCTGGTGAAAATCAAATCTTGATAAGAAAGGAGTAATATAGAAAAGCTGAAAATTAATGACAAAGTCAAAATATCTTGGAGGTTGTACCTTTACAAAGTTTAAGCTTTACAACAAGGCCATGTTGGCAAAATAGGCATGGAGAGCAATCAAAATCCGTAAGCTCTATGGGTTAGAATATTGCACGAAAAGTACCTCCCTTATGATGACTTTTGGTCAGTGAGCATTGTCTCTATTTCTTCATGGGCATGACGAGGTCTAGTGGAGGGCAGGGAAGTTATCAAACAAGGAGCTCGATGGAACATAAATGGAGGTAACAGGGCTCGGGTTTGGCTCCGCCAATGGATCCCTTCACTCTCAAATTTTGGAATTCAATGTTTGGAGCCTTCTAATTATAACATATACAATGTCTCAGATCTAAAGTGGGAGAGTTCTAGATCATAGAACATGAGCTTAATCAAGAATATGTTCTCTAGAAAGAAAAGTAATGAAATTCAGAAAATTCTCATTAGTCCATGTGAGGCTCTAGATCGCATGGTTTGGCACTTTGAGAAGAAAGGAGAATACTCGGTAAAGAGTGGTTATCAATTATTGATCAACGAGGAAAAACACGTAACTGTCATAAGGCATCCACCTTATCAACTAATGACTCTAGTTTTTGGAAGTCAATTTGGAACTCTTTGGTTCCCCCAAACCTTAAGGTTTTCTTTTGGAGATTAATGAGGAATGCTATTGCATGCAATGCAAATCTATTCCATATGTGTGGTCTTTGTGATTCTGAGGTGAAAACGATAGAACATTTGTTGTTTTTCTGTCCATTTGCTATATAGGTGTGGTTCCTAAGTTATGTGGGATATTCTCCAAATTCAATAGGATTTGGCTCTATAAAAGATTGGTGGAAAGTATTCACAATCTTCCTCTTGAAAAATCAAGATAATGTTGTGGAACGAGTCATGAACATTGTGTGGCCAATTTGGAAGATGCACAATGAAATAATTTTTAACAAGCAAGATTCCCAATCCAAAGGAAATGAGGTTGCCACTAGAGTAACTGCCTATTTCTCTAAGTTTAGATATGCTCCTGAGTTCTTTATCAAGCATGGTATCAAAAGTCCACTCGAATCTTTTGCACCTCTTTGGATTGCTCCGGGAAGAGAAGCTCTGAAAGTCAATATGGAAACTTCTTTTAATTTAACATCGTGGGATGTAGGAATTGTTGTGGTTGTCCGTGATTGAACTGATGGTTTAGTTAGAGGCAGAATCAAAAGAAGTAGAGTGTCTTCTCTCTTAGCATGTGAAGCTTTAGCATTGTTGGAAGGTATTCGTGTTGCCAAAGACATGGGCTGTTATAAGGCCACTTTTGAGTATGATAACATCACTCTTATAATTGCGGTTGATGGTTCAGATGATAGACCCCCTAGGAGATTGAAGCTTTTATTTTAAAAATAAACGCTTTCTGCTCTCTGGATTGTAATTTTTCTTTGTTCATATTAACCGTAAGAAAAATGTTGTAGCAGACTTCTTAGCTAAGGAAGCTCTTTCTTTGTCTTTCTTTAGCAGTTTTTCCTCTCCCTCCTCATATGAGGAAGTTGTTATTATATGATGCAGGTCTCACCCTAACTCCTTAATACAACATCACATTTTATAATAAAAAAAAGCAACGATAATTTAGCTAAACAAAGATAGAGTTGTTAATTTGATGATATTGATGTTAGAAAACTTCTATATACACTTTGGAAAGTTCATCAATTTAATCTAACAATGTTGCAAGTGGGTGTATATATAGCCTTAAGTAAGAACTAGTAGTTAGAGTATCAATAATGGTAGAAAATGTGACATGACGGTTAAAAATGCACTTTTCAAGTGTTCACAACTGTGACAAAATTCTCACAAGGAAGGATCCTTTTGCTTAGCCATTGTAAACTCTTTTGTTGATTTTTGCTCTCTTATTCACGAGCCTAAATATTTGCATTACAACTATGGAGTCTTAGGAATTAAAACTCTTCAACTATACAACTTCAAATGATATAAAATTATCTAAAGGCTTAAAACCAATTAAATTCTAAACTTTACATCTTTTTATCAATTTTATGCAATTTTTTAAAATTTTTAAAATAAATATATATACTTTCAATTTATTTTCAAAAATACTTTTTGATAATAATTTTTGAAATTTTATAATGAGAAAAGTGATGTGACGGGTCAATAAGTATTAGTGAGTCAATAAAAAATTCGTTATATTTAAATATAAAATATGTGATTGAATGCACATATGTGAAAATTTCAGTGCTTATATTATTAAGTTTAGGGTAAACTATTTTTGCTAATTCATAATTGTTATTCTTTTAGTAAGTAAATCGACTTCCCACATCATCTTTTTTATTTTGAAAATTTGAAAATTGTCATCGAAAAATATTTTTGAAAACAAATTAAAAGAATAAGTGTTTATCTTTAAAATTTTAAAATTGTAAAATTCAAGATTTAATTTGTAATTAGGCCTTTTCTAAATATGGAATTTTGAGCCATCTATTAAGAAATATATATATATATATATATATATATATATATATATATATATATATATATATATATATATATATATATATAAAGAAGGCCAAGTTTTCGCATGAGAACCTATTTGAATTTTTTTATAAAATCATGTCATGTTGTTTTCTAATAATTTTAATTTTTTATAAAAGAATTAAATGTGATTTTACATGCTAATAATGAATATGATAAAAATTTATGATTTACTACATATTAATAATAAATCTTAATATCTTTATAATAAAATATATGTCTATATCCATATATGTAAAAAAAAAATAAAAATAAAATAGTAACAATATAAAAATGTTAAACTTGAAACATAAAAGTAGTTAATAGAAATTTTTGACATGTTGAAAAATTTATTGGTACAATATAATGAATAGAAAAGAATTTTCAATCTATATACGTGCGTGTATGATACCAACAAGTAAAAATAATAAAAAATAAATAATAAGAATTTAAAAATTTATTAAACATAATTATTACATATGGAAACTTATTAGTATAAGAAATAAATAAAAAAATTAAAATTGATAAATATATATACTTCTTATGTATATTTACCTTAATATATAATAAATATAGAAAGTTTATAAAAATGTATTATGAAAACATTAATATAAATATAAATAAAAATATTATAAAAATGAAATTTATTCTTTTATATTAATATAATTACAAATATAATGATATATAGTATATATAAGATAATATTTTTAAATATAAAATAAATAAAATACTAATGCAATAGCATGAGTAAATTGCTAATTTTCAATACTTTAGGAATATTTTCAATAGAGTTGTATAAATAGCATAACTGACAAAATTAGGCTCAAGATTAATATCTTATAGTTATCTTAATAGAATTTTCAAAAGAAGATTTCACTGTGGAGACATGTACTCAAAAGTTTATCCTCTTAAGAATAAAGGTTTTCTCATTTGATATTATCAGTTTATCTATAATTACATTTATGTATTCCTCATAATAAAAGTATAATTAATATGTAATCTTTAAAATTAAAATCAAACTTATTAAATAATATAATAAGTATATTTACTATTAATAGTGCACTAAATATAAGAATTATATAGCTATTATATATTCTTAACACATATTAGGAATTATTTAAGATTCTGCAGTTTAACAGTTAAAACATTAAATTTAACCAGAATCTAATTTCGAGAAGTTAAACAAAAGTAAAAAAGCAAAAATATGAATAATTTTCTAAATTTTTAACCAAATCTCAATTAAATCTTTAAATTTTACACGAAAACATTAACTTTAAATAAAATAAAACATAACAATCAAGTCCTGATAGTAACATCACTAATACCTCTGTTACTGATGAAGCCTATTTAAAATGATATCTAATAGGACTGCAACATCTTACTTATAAACTCAATTTTCTATAGTTTTTAGAGATACAAAAACACAAAAAGTATATATATATATATATATATATATATATATCTTTTATATTTGAATTTTTAGAAGAAAAATTAAAACAATTAGGAAGAATTACTAAAAAAAACAGAAAGAATTGGTTTTTATCACCATCAATTGTCTGTTTTATCAATACATCTACTACCACCACTGTCCATCACTACCACCATTAACCGCCGCTAAAGACTTCAAATTGAATGAGAATTCTAGCATTTTTAGACTAAAGAATAGCATAATAGCAATAACATAATCACTAAAAATAAATTATACAAAAAGCTCGTAAAAGATAAAATCAAAAAAGGCAAATATTTATCTTTTAAATACGAATCTGAGCAATCTCATTCTTGATGCTCTAAACAAATTGTCCACATTTTCTTATAATTCAACCAATCTGATTAGCTGACACCAATATTCACATTGTAACGACTTGCTCTTTATTCTAACCAAATTCCTCTTCCTCCTCATCATCCTTCTTATTACAATAACGACCTAATTGTATGTGGCTGCTAGTGGTGGCGGTGAGATCTGTTGTCTTCGCCGCCACCTTCAGGAGTAGGTTCACGATGCTTGCTTTCATTGTAGTTCGATCAGAAATTAGATTTTTTTATGTAGTCGGTCATGAGGTAAGATTAAAGATCTAGAAAGTTGGATTCTTGAAATTGACAAATAAAAAGTGAGAGATTGTAACGACTTGCTCTTTATTCTAACCAAATTCCTCTTCCTCCTCATCATCCTTCTTATTACAATAACGACCTAATTGTATGTGGCTGCTAGTGGTGGCGGTGAGATCTGTTGTCTTCGCCGCCACCTTCAGGAGTAGGTTCACGATGCTTGCTTTCATTGTAGTTCGATCAGAAATTAGATTTTTTTATGTAGTCGGTCATGAGGTAAGATTAAAGATCTAGAAAGTTGGATTCTTGAAATTGACAAATAAAAAGTGAGAGATTGTAAAATATGATAAGCTGTTATTACGTGTGAAAATAAAAAAATATTTTTTTTTTTGTCGAAATATTTTTTTAGTTTTTGTATTATTTCTTGAAAGTAGATTAGATGTTTTTATGCTATTAATTGTCATTATATGTGAACCATTGTCAATAAAATCATTTAATATTATTAGTAATAAAGTTACATGGAGAAGCTTAATTATTCTATTTTATTTAGTTTAAGAGTTTAATTTTAAGGAATTAATTAAGATTGTTCGAAAGTTTAGGGAGTTATGTGTGCTCTTTGCGAAAATAAAAATAAGAAAGTCGAAAGAAAAGGTCTCAGTTACATTACCCAATGTTAGTTGACTTCACTTCGTTACTCTCGATTGTGCCATAACGCTTCAAGCCCACACAAATTACAATTCACTTCTGTATTTCTTTCGCTCTCTCACACCTCAACCAAACTTAACAACAGACCCCACACGACCTTTCTACCCACCGTCACCACCACCACCACCACCACCACCACGACCACCACTGCCACCATATTAACAACCACACAAAAATAGTAATCTTTTAAATTAAGAAACAACAAGCACAAAAAGAAGGAAAAGGAAAAAGAAACCGAGACCAAACAAAATGCTTAGAGATGTGTCAAGCTGCAACACTTACAACTACGGTGATGCTTTGTATTGGGATGCTCGTTATGTGCAAGAAGGTGGTAGCTTTGATTGGTACCAGCGTTATTCCTCGCTTCGTCCCTTTGTTCGTCGCTATATACCTCTCTCCTCTCGTGTTCTCATGGTTGGCTGTGGCAATGCTCGTAATTATCTCTTGAACTCTTTTGCCTGATTTTTCTTGTTTTTTTAGTTTTGTTGTAGTGATTTTGCTTTTCATTATCATTTGCATTTGGGTTTGAGTCTGTTATGTTGAATTGAATAGAGTGAATGAATTGGGTGATTGGGATTGATATGGATAATAGGTTGGTTAGGGTTTTGTTTTTGGTTTCTGGCTAAAAATGTTATGCTCCTAGATCCACCCCTTTTAAAATTTGTGCTTTTATGAATGGAAAAAGTATTGGACATGGATAGAATTGATGTGAAGTAGTGACCTTTAGAGTTTGTTAATGTAGAAATGGATATCCTTGTAATTCAAAGAACGCCTATATGTATATACATATATAAATCCTCTTGTTGATGCAACTGTCTTAGTTGTTTATACTTGTTGATAGGATGCTGTCTAGTGAAATAACTGTAGATGATTGGTTGGTGTTTGAGATACTGTGAATTCTATATATGTTAGCATATTTAGGGAGATTAATATGTTAACCTTTATGGTATAACACCAAAGTTTTTGTTAATTGTACTACCTGCGAGTTGACTAATTTTATTAGACCCTTATGGAAATGATGCATTTTCCTGTTGAAAGTACTTTTAACCCTTGGAAGGGGAATGTAGTTTCTCAATAAATCTCTTTGTACAATTGGAGACTGTGTCTAATGGTGATCTTTTTTCTACATTGTAGTCATGTCAGAGGATATGGTCAAGGATGGATATGAAGACATAATGAACATTGACATCTCTTCAGTGGCCATCGACATGATGAGGAAGAAATATGAATATTTTCCTCAGCTCAAATGTATCCTTAAAAGAATTTTTCAAATTTGGTTCTGAATCTTAGAATTATTTTCCCCGCACGAATACATCTATATATTTGTAAGCTCCCTAATACGGTTAATCTCAGACATGCAACTGGACGTTAGAGATATGAGCTTCTTTCCTGATGAGTCTTTTAATGGTGTCATTGACAAGGGTATGGCCTTCCCTTTTCCATTACATGCTCTTCTAATTGCTGGCTTTTCAATTATGTCAGTGAATTATATGTTAACTTTGTTCTTGCTGCTTAAAATTACAACCATGGACTTCTGGCTCGGTGATTCTCATTCAGGAACTCTTGATTCCTTAATGGTATGATGCATTTCCAAATGTTTTTATGCTCCTTTGTTCCCATTTTTGGATGTTCCTAATCGTTGATATCGTTACTCTTTTTTTTTTATATGCTCGTGTACTTAGTGCGGAAATGATGCTCCAATTAGTGCTGCTCAGATGTTGGGGGAAGTGAGCAGGTCGTGCTAGGCAGAACATTTAATAGTTTTATTTCTGATTGTGTTTTGCATCCAAGATTCGGTGCTTTATCCTTCATAAATCTACAAATATGATCAAACATCTGTGTGCCTTATTATGTGTACACTATCAGTGCAACACTGTTACTATCCCTTTTTCTTTTCTTTTGGCTTGCAGGCTTCTTAAACCCGGGGGAATTTATATGTTGGTAACATATACTCAACGTGATGGTTCTTTTTTCTTCACATTTTGCTTCCTAAAGTTCTTAAATTATCATTTTTTTTTTCTTTAAATATTGTACTCAGATAACCTACGGCGATCCTACAGTAAGGATGCTTCACTTAAGCCGGCCAGTGTACAACTGGAAAATTGTATTGTACATAATACGTAAGTTTCTTCTTCCTTCGAGCCTTCCAAGTTTTGTCTCTCTTTGTGACCTAGTCTTGTAGGTTTTAGAAATGTTTTTCATTTATATGTGGTAGATGTTAATAGAATCTCTTTGGATGCATAGTTATACTACTATATCTTTCTTATTACTGTGCATGCTTGATCTTGGATTACATATTTTTGTTATGATCCTTATATGCGTATTTCTGATAAATATATATAATAGAATGACAAATGATGCATACATTTTATTTTTTTCTCTTGTTTCTCAACGGGGTTTAGAAAAAAATATCTTGAATATTTAAATCAAGGCAATTTATGTCCTTTCTTAAGATAGGTTTTGGCATGTTTTGGGAATACAAACTCCCAAACCGCTCAAACAAGAGTTTCACATTGCTTGGCTTTCCATGGTATTGTTAACAAGGCCATCATAAGATTCATGAAAAACCTCAATTAACTTTAATTGATACTTAGGCACTCTCCCTTTCCCACTCATTTCCTGTGTTAGGTACAATCTGCATGATTCAGGAGACGTATCATGGGACACTGCCTGCATTGTTTTAAAATTTTCATATGTACTAGTAAAATGGTTCACAAATACTAACATTACAGATAGTGGGCTCAAGATTTTCATTTACATGATTATGATAAAAAATTCATGTTGCCAAGTTTAAGGCAGTCACCTTTTCCCTTTGATGTTTGACCATATTACTTAATCATGTAACAACTTTAGACGTTGACTGAGCATGTTCTTTTAAATGGCGAAAGCAACACCAGAATTACTGTTTTCTTAGGCAAGTGCAATGGTACATCATTGTTCTTTTTGTAATGGAACAAGAAGAGACTAATCCCATTAACTTAGTGAGACACGAGCTTACTGCAGTGAAATTAGATCTTGGTTCCTGTCCATCAACTATAACCTGGTTTGTCCCTTCACTGCAAATTACAAAGTTTGTAACATGGCTGGTCATATTCAGTATGTCGCTTTCTGATTTGTTGATGGGAAGATAGGATAATCATCAGGCAACCTAGTCTAGATCTTGTTTATTTGTATCATTCTCAAGTTACGATGAAGGAATGAAATAGGAATTCTCTTTTGAAAGGAAGGTTCTCCTTCTTGTTTGAGTTCTTAGTTCTGAAATCTTGAATTTAATCATTTTGGAGTAATGCATTATGGCATAGTTATCCTGATCTAATACACTGATTTAAATTCCCACAAATGCAGAAGAGGAAATTAAGGACTTCATCTTTTTGTTCTTTACCCATATGCATCTATTGTAGAATAGATGCATAATTGATTGATCTTCTCTTCGTGGTGCTCTAATATGTTTGGAGTTTGAGCTTTGACTGAAGATCTTTTATCAATCCATATATTCTGTTTTCTTCCATGTGTGCTTTCTAGAACTTACTGGTCCGAAATCAACTTCGAAAGAAGGAGCCTAATGTAGTTATCTGAATCCTTTAATACATGCTTTTGCAGCCAGGCCAGGATTTGAAAAGCCAGCAGGCAGTTCCCCATTGCGCTCCTTTATGGAACCCGTGCCTATCACAGAGAAGGGCTTACTTCCGGCAGACTTTGTATTAGAAGATCCAGATTCCCACTTCATATATGTGTGTAAAAAGATGGATGAAACAACAGAGCTCCGTAACTATCCATTGATGGGTAATGTTTTATAAGAGTTTTGCAAGCTTCAACGTGCAGCAGCTGTGATTCTTGGTGCTTGTATACCACAGGGATAAAGGAATAGTCATTGACAAGATTTGAGTACTTTGTTACAGAAGAAGAGGGATTGTGGTATTGTCTGACGTATTTTATAGAACAATTTGGACATTTTAAATCAACCCAATAACAAGAAATGATATTGGAGATGAGTTGGTGACATAAAGCATTTTCAGTTTGTCAGTGTTTATGTATCATTCAAATTACAAAACTGGTTTCTAATTTTATTAGTTTTAACAGAAATTTTATTGGACTCTGCTCTCTAATTTCACTGTACTACTCATTCACTGCTGTTCTTCCTCGTGTTGATGGTTGTTGAAGTATGTTAGACTTGAGCGCTTTCTTTTTTGAAAAAAAGATTTTAAAGTTTTATTATTGGAAGAGCTAAAAAAATAAAATCAACTTTTAAAAATCGCTAGAAAAGATTCTAGCTTTTTTCGAAAGTGTTTTTTCTTTGAAATGATAAAAAGAAGTGAAACATATTCAAAAGAGTGAAAAGGAAAAAAAATATAGCACGCATGTTTTGTAATCCACTAATTTCCTTGAGGTAATTATGATTTACTTTTTAATTTTTTATTTTAATATATGAGTTGATCTTGTATTATTTTTATTATACTAAAGTTCTCTTAATCCCTTTAATTCAAAGTTAACAAAGTTAAAGTATTAAATTAATAAATAAAATTTTAATTTAGTCTTTTAACTTTTATTAAGTACGAAATTCATACAAAATTAATTTTTTTGATTATATTAAAATAGAATTATTAATTTTATTAAATAATAATTAGTTTTATAATAATTTAATTTTAATATTTAATAAAAATAATTAATTATCATTGTTATTTACTCTATTTTTTAACACAAATTTAAATTCTAAAAATTTAAATCTCTTATTAATATTTAGAGCAACATTATTAAATTATTATATAATTCAATTTGAATTATTAAAAGAATATATATATGGTTATAAATATGTTTTTGTTATTATTTTGATAATCTTATAATTAAATTATGCTAAAAACAAAAATTTTACTCTGATTCAATGAAAAAATATTTTTGGATGAGTTTAATACTCGATAAAAAGTTCAAGATTCAAATTGTAATTTTATTTATCAATTTGACCCTTCGACTTCATGAACTTTAAAAGGAAGGGGATAATAATTAGTTTTGTAAAATATGAAGAGAGTTTTATTACAGGACAACTTGTATATAAACGTAAAAAGTAAATAATATTACTCATAATCTCTAAATTTATTCTAACCAGTTTTATCATCAAAGTGGTAACTTTTCCACCTCTCTCTTGATAAAACAAGACGTCTTTCGTGACTGATTTTTAAAGTTTATAGAAAGAGGTTAAACTAAAAGAAACTTGAATAATTATTGCATGCCTTATTCTAAACAAGCAACTCTTTTACCGCTCAATCCTCCTCCCAGTTATGGACATAAACACATTCTTTCATACTACAAACCCATCAATTTAATACCTTTCCACAAGTAACAAAAAAATTAGAATTTGCAAGAAGAAGCACTTTTTTGTATTGATCAAAGACGCTTATATGTACAGCTTGATGCTTGGTCATCAAGCTTATCATTTGTAACAACCTAATATACAGTTGTGCTACAAGACAAAACAAAGAGAATATATAAAAAAGAATAATTTTCTATACATAAAAACTCATTATGAGACTATGTATTCTGTTAGCCCCCTCAAGTTGGAGTATACAAATTTTGTATACCTAACTTGAATGTTGTGGAAGGCAATGGTTTAGTGAGACAATCTAGTAACTGATAAGAGCTTTGAACAGGTAGCAAATGAATGGATAAAGGGTCATTTTAGCCCTTGAACTTGTAATTGAGGGTCAAATAGGCTGAATTTCATCTTTTCCATCAAATAGGCCCAAAAGAAATCTTTTTCAGGTCAATTAAACCCATTTTGGCCCCTAATCCTGCGCATGTAAAACACGTCTATTATTAGTACTAAAATATATTAAAATAATGATTTTATGTAATTAAGTGATTTGTTTATTAGTTTATTATTTGTTAAAATATTTATATTTATAACAGAAGTTTTTAATAAAAGCCTAAAATAAGTAAGAACCCTAGAATTGTTCTTTCTTACTACAAAAATACAATAATGTTGACATTATCCTCACGATCTGGAAGTTCATAACGACGTTATCACGGTACTTTTCGTCCTCCAATCGCACAACTACCTGATCTTGCGTACGAAGGTCGACCTCATTTTTTGTGATTGTAATTTAAAAGCTCCAAGACGGGTTGCTTAGACTGATAACTATTGAGGAAGGAGGTTTTACTCTTGTAGATACTATCAGGTTCTAGGTAATTTTAGGTTTTAGTTTCTGTTTTCTTGGTTTTATAGTTTTATTTGTTTGAAGTTGTTGATGTGAATGGTTACAGAAGAAGACATGCGAGAAGAGAGTGGAGCAGCAACAAGAGGAATGTCAGTTTTTCGAGTGGCATGATGATTAATTCCCTTCGCAACCAATGCATGTAATCAATGAATTGTATGTGGAAAATTGTACCCTGCGGGTAGAAAATGAAGAACTAAAGTGTTTTAATTGTAATAGAAGATTGCATTCTAAATTTTATGAAATGCAAATAGAATGCATGAGTTTAATAAGAGAGATTGAAACTGCTAATGTTGCTAAAGGAGTGTATAAGCTTCAGATGTGTTGCACTCTGGGGATTTTGATGTTCATATGGATACTGATTGTGTTAATTGTAATCTCAGTATATAAAAGTTGAGTAGTCATATTATAAATTAGTTGGGCATGTGTAATCTGTGACAAAGAATATGCAATGAAAGTCCTGTATAAAGTTTTATTATAAATGAAAATACAGTGGTTGTTGTTTCCTTTTTATTGTAAAAGTTAAAAAATTAACAATTGAAAATCAACAATGCAAATTAACACAAGAATTTTATAACTTCCATTCAATGAATTGTTTCACTACATCAAATGAAAGTTGAAAAAAGGCCTATAGCTATGCAAAAAATATATCTAGAATTTAGCTATGGTATAAGCCCCATAGTAGTATTCTTGCCAGATTTGCAATTCTGAATTGCCAAAACACAACTGAAGCATATATTACACTAATCTAATGCACACATGTCCAAGAATTAGTTCACAAGTTGCGTGATTTTCTATATTAAACTAATTTGTTCCCTAGTAGAGCACAATGCAAAAGAGAAAAAAAAAATTTGTTGTATAAGATCATCATATTCTCCAAATAGGTCTATTTTGTGGTGACAACTTAATTTTCCCCTTTGGCAATAGTTTACTTTAATTTGTTGTAGGTGGAAGTACTAGGTGTAATGGAGGGCATTGAGAAACTACTGATTGTTGAGAGTGTTGGGTTTGACCTCCTCCAATTGATGAAGATGCAAATATGTTTGGGGTATATGAAGCCTGAAATGACATAACCTGCTGGTTGAAATGACCTTGAGATGAATTCGAAGGTGTTTGATAGTGAGTGAAATGTGGTTGAGGTGTATTTGATGGAATATAGTGAGTGAAATGTGTTTGTGTAGTTATATTTTCTCTTTGCATTTCTGCTTGAGCTTGAAAATGTGTAGTGGAGATGCTAGGTTTATCTGTCCATTGCGATCTTGGGGCTTAGAACCCCCATAAATTGGTTACCTTAGTATTTGACAACATCTTGCTGGTATGGTGTCATGATCCTCTATTGGGTTATTGGTATAGTTTTTTTACAAAAACATAACTCTAACTGAAAAAGCCAGTTGTTTCACCAATTTAAGTACAAGTTAACCAAAATATCAATAAAAAAAATAATGAAGAAACACATGTTAACTCTGTACTTATATTCCAGATGATCTCTCATGTAGCTCCATCAAAAGAACTACCACTGCCAACTGTCTATTTTCAATATCTTTTATATATGGACTTGGTATAGGTCATCTTTCTCTTGCCCTTTGATGATTCAAGTATTTTTTTTTCCTTTTCCTTTGCGAGTTACAAAATTTGACTTGTATTGGTCTTTCTAAGCTTTTGCACCTGGTTCTCTCATGTATATTCCCTTTGACTACATAACATAAATCCAGTCCTTAGTACTAGCTTTGACTGATTAAATTTCAAAAAAAATCTACTTTGTGACATTTATTACCATTCTCCACACACTTGGAGCAACATTGGATGATAGTGCCACAGGGTGATTTCTCTGAGGTGGTTGCAATATAGAATTTTTTAAAAACCTTTAATATACATATAACCAGAACAAAAATAAAAGTGGATAAATAATATCTAGAATATTACTTATAGTTTTGCCTTTCCACGGACAACTTATTCTGTTATGGCCTGATTGATGGCAGTGGCTACAAGTTATCACAACACCTTACTTTCCTAGTTTGCCACTCTTTTTGGGCTCATTAGGATCCTTTCTTCTACAATTTTTTGGTCTATCAGGAGCTTTAAGCACCTAAGGTGGTAGTAATATGGGAATGTTGGTCTTTGGCCACATATTCCTACCTTTCATAGGTTGTATGTAATAGGCATATGTTGCAAGATACTTTGCTTTGCTATACCATGGGTCTATATATGATTCTAATTTCTTTTTGACATAATATATAGCACAAATTCCATGAAGGCATGGGATTCCAGTTAAATCACATCACCTATATGTGCAAGTCCTTTTTTCGAAATTAATAGTGTGCCTATCTAAGCTTTCTGAAATCTCATAACCAAACTGCTCATTCCACTCCATATTACACCTTCTCCATATTCTTATCCAATCTTTCTAGTGAGCTAAGACTAACATTTGAAAACCACTTCACAACATCATCCCTTTTGATATGAATCTTATTCATAGCATCATTCCTAATCCATTCCAATAATGTAAAAATATGCTTTTTCTTAACATTCACTAAATGGCCATTGAAAGACTCACACATATTATTCTCACAACTATCACACTTAGCACTAAAAAAGAAGGACCTACACCATGTATGAGGTGGATAAGTGAGAAGATGGTCAACTGCTCCTAATGCCTTTCTATCAAGCTCATTCAATTGGTCATTGAATTTTGGTGGTATGAGCTTTTTGCACATCTCAAAAACTGTTGTTTTAGTTCAAATCCAACTCCATCTTTTTTACCAAATTGAGTAGAAATGCATTGCACACCATTTGTGCTCTAGAAATGGCAGCTCTTTTTTGATAGCTTCAATCAAGCCTTGCATAATTAAGATTAACAATTAATTATAATTGAACTTGAATAGTAATGTAAGACCAGAAAATTACTTTATCAATTACTTCCTGCATATCACTAAGAATAGTGAAGTCCTTCCCATCAGTCAATTCGAGATTATTTTTAACTTTTGGAAAAAAAAATCCAAGTTGCTTTTGTTTCAGACCTAATTATTGCACATGCAACAAGATACCTTTGATTATTTGCATCTCTGCTAACTACAGTAAGAAGTTATCCTTTGCATTTTATTTTCAAGAAGCATCTATCCATACTAAGAATGGGTATGCATCCTTCTTTCTAGCCCATCTTAAGTGCATCAAAGCACACATAGAATTTAGCAAATTCAGAGGTTCTTTATTCATTTGGTAAGGACTCAACAGTTGTGCTATGATTAGTCTGTCTCGGATCTTCTGCATAATCCCATAAAAAAAAAATTCCTTGAAATCACCCTCTAAATTAGCCATGATCTTTCTCTTGACCCTCTTAACCATTATCTCATTTACATCAAATTGTAGATCCTTCTTCACTTTTGCAATCATTTCAGAAACAGTCATTTTTGGTTGATCCTCAATCTTGTCATGAAAGTAGTCAATTAGAAATACTCTTGAACCTCTCTTATTTTTATTAATCCTATTGCACATGCATTGAGCGTTATATGTTTCACAACAAAGTCCCCTGACTTTATATAAGTACTTGTAAATATTGTCCAAGGACATGGTTTAGTGCAATAACACCTGATCCTACCTTTTTCATTCTTTTTATAAAAAACTTCAACACCTCTGGCAACAACATACTTAGATAAAGCCATTCTGAATTATTGTGCACTATCAAATACCATCTAACTAGAAAAGCAGGTATATTGTGTTAGGAGTGATACTTTACTCTCTTGGACCTCCTTCTTCTAACATTACATGTCCCTTATCCCCATAATATTCATCAAGGTTGCAATCCTCATCACTGTTGATATATTCTAGATCAGCACCAACAACATCTGGCACAAATGTCTCAACATCTTCCTCACTCCCATATTTTGCCCCCACATATTCTTTCTCATTTCCTTTTGCTCCAGGACTATCAGCTTGCTTCTTTGCCTTATTCCTTGTTTCATTCCTCTCTTATGCTAAATTTCTTCTAGCAACTATTAGTTCTTCATCTTTAAAATAAGATCCTGCCTTATTTACAAAATTACAGTCCTCATTGATTACACTTTTAGCAGAGCTTGTAGTTTGGTTAGGGTTTTGGTCATTCAACTTATATGCTTGAGTTTATAATTCTTCCACAATAGTTTTAGATTCAAACTCATTTTCTAGTTCAGTTTTTGCTTATGGTATTCCATTATTACAATCTAGAATAGGTTTTGCTTCCTTAGTTTCATATTCAAACTCATTTTCTAGGTCAGTTTTTGTTTCTAGTATTCCATTATCAGATTCTAGATCAAGTTATGCTTCCTTAGTTTCATATTCAAACTCATTTTCTAGGTCAGTTTTTACTTATACTATTCCATTATCACAGTCTAGATCAGGTTATGCTCCCTTAGTTTCATATTCAAACTTATTTTCCAAGTCAGTTTCTTCTTATGGTATTGCATTATCACAGTTTTCTTCAATCTCTATCTCATCTCCTAAAACTGTCCATTTTCTAAAATCTTGTTGACAACCTGCAGAAACCTTATTAAATATTTTACTATCTAAATCCACCTTATTAAACCACTTGGTTTGGTCCACCCCCTTATTATGATCTAGATTAGGGTCCGCATGTTTTTTCACCCTTTCTAAACCTACCTCAACACTTTCATCAATGCTAACCTCATTACAATACTCCATTTTCACTTATTGTAGATCATCATCCTTAACATTATCATCAATCTTCAATACTGTAGAATTATCAATAATTCAGCTGTATCAACTAAATGCTCAAGAAATCGCTCTACCTCCAAATGCTTTTTTAGCTAAAAACAACATCTCATGTATGTACAAGTCATTATACATGAACTTAAGTACATCATCTTCCAACTATTTACCTTCAGGTAACCAATAAATATAGGAATCATGTGCATAGCCTTAACATTTCAGTTAACTGACAATTCTCATGAAATGTAAAGTGTCTATATCATATAACTTCCAATAAAATATCTCACCATCCACATACCTAAGCTTAGGAGCTCTAACAAATTTACTCTCATGATAAATCTTAAAACTAATAGGTATTCTTGATATTGTTCTGTTAAAGAGTAATCTTGGAGATAAAAGAAGGCAATATTCTGATTAACTGACATATAACATTATAAACAAACAGAAATTCACAACTATCCATGTGCATGTAAATCAAATCAATAAAAAACACACATGGACCACATATTAAAACAAGCTGCTTAGTTTATTAGTACCACGACTGTTATCACTCAAATAATGACAAAACAAACTTCTCCATCTATTTTAAATAGCATAAAGCACATTTAACATATCAATGCATTATACAAAATAAAAAAATAAATCTGCATTACTAACCCAATGTGCGTAGATTTTAGTGTTTTTCTTCAATGGAACTAACTTCTTAGAGTGTTAGATAGAAAACCTAGCTTAAGTGGGATTTAATTTTCTTCCATTGCCGTTAGAAAGAAAACCTAACTTAAGTCAGATTCAATTGTAGAGCTTAAGGAGTTTTTGAATTAAATTAATTCTATTTTAGCTTTAGGTTTATCGACCAATTTAAGATATACACATGCCAGCTCATTTACGCCCAACTCAAACAATAGTTGAGTTAAGAGAAAAGTGGGAGTTTATATCTTAATAAAATATTCTACCCATTTTTATGATAATAAACGTGTTTTACACGTGCGGGGTTAGGGCCAAAATGGTTTAATTGGCCCAAAGAAATATTTCTTTTGGGCCTATTTGATGGAAAAGATCAAATTCGACCTATTTGGCCTACAATTACAAATTCAGGGGCTAAAATGACCCTTTGTCCACAAATTAATGATTTCTTCTTGAACTTTCTGCCATATAAGGTGACAATCTATCTCGATGTGTTTTGTGCCTTCGTGGAATACATGATTTTCAATAATCTTAATGGCTGAAAAGTTGTCATAGTAAAGGACTATTGGGGAAGCATGAATATATAAGTCATGAAGGAGATAAGTGGGCCATTGAATCTCACATGATGCATTTGCTATTGCTTTTTATTCTGCTTCAGAAGATGAGTAGGGATCCATTTGTTACTTCTTCAATTTCCATGATACACAATCTCATGACGAGTTTTCATATTGAGATGCCTTGGCTAAGATGTCTGTTCAGCAGTCTTATAGGTAAGTTGGAGGTCTTTTAGTTATGTCTGATCTTCGAAGGTGTTGTGGGGAGTGAGAAGATGAAGGTGGAAAGGGTTATCAAAAGAAGAAGGTAGCTCCTCAACTTGATAAGGTAAATCAACTAGCGAATTCTCAATTATTGTTGTATTTGGTTCTAGTACTAAATAAGATGAAAAATCATAAGATGCAGCAGGCAAGACAAATTTTGAAGAAAGAGAAGAAGGATCAGTTGAAAAAGAGTATTTGGCGTAAGGAAAAATAGATTTAGTAAATACAACGTCTCTTAAGATAAATACTTGTTTATTTGTGAGATCATAAACTAAAAATTCTTTAGTATTGGAGGAATATCCTAAAAATAGACACTTGATAGCTTTTGGTGAAATTTTATTTCAGTGTGGACCTATGTTAGAAACGAGGCATTGACATCAAAAAATTTTGATCAAAGGTTGGCGGTTTGTCGAAAAGGATTTAGTAAGGTGTTTGATTTTACAATGTTGGTGTGAGAATTCGATTTATGAGATGAACAACATGAAGGATACAATCAATCCAAAAAATGAAGAATAAGTTAGACATGTTCGTGTCAAGGCCCAAGATTAAGACGCATAGACTGCTATTTAAATGGCCTGGCCAAAAATTACAAGGCCCAAAGGACATTTTAGTCATTTTGTATAATTATTAGGATTTATATTAAGAGTTATTTATGGGATAATATTTGGTAGAGATAAAGATACTTATAGTCTAATCTATTAGATAGACTTATATTGGGTATACATCTCTACGGAGACTTATTGAGAGGATGACTATTTTCTATATATATCTCTGTAAACCTAATTCTGGAGGAAAGGAGAGCTCTCTCCTATTTGCTCTCTTCATCTATCTACTATTTTTTTCTCTATAGTTCTTTTATAAATACTTTAATTTAGTTTCATTGCTCTTTTTAATATTAAAGATCTTTTCAAGAAGTGGAGAGTGAGGACCAATCATCTTCCTAGTTGAAGAGATTATAGATCTAGAGGGAGCTTTTACTTATTATTTTATGTTCTTCTATTTAATACCATGATTATTGGGTTAAATATATTAGGTTAATTTTCATAAGTGTTTAGTTTAGCCTTTTTACTTTTGTATGAATCTTGTTATTTATTTATTTAATGAATGATCTCTTTACCTTCATATCCTTATTAGTTTTAGTTATTATTGTTAGTTAACCATCATATTAATTTAGCAATAGTAATTGTTATGAACATATTTGGGTTGAATGTATTAGAGACGCCAACTTTACTTCAATCTATATAGGTATAAGAAACTCTAGTTGTATCATCAGTTTGAGTGACTAAAGGGAAAGGCACATCACCATCTCGTTCATTAGATCTAGGCTTAAAGTAAAACAAGGAGATTACTAAGTAAATGGCTAGGCTAAATACTATCTTTAGCATATAGTTTTAAATCATAAGCATTTTCATTTGCATTGCGTATTTATTTATTGTTTGGTTACTTTACTTTATGAATATTATTCTCTCAAAAATACTGATTTAGAGTATTTAGATTTAACTTTATTATTTTGTGTTGATAATTAGTCTTTATAATAAGTGGTCTCATAGTTTATTAAGAAATCGACCTCGTGGTGAACTTACCCTGACTATAGGAACGGTTCGTGCACTTGCGAGTACTAACTTAAACACATCAATGATCCACTCTGTAATTTATCGAACATTAAGTAAATTATTCGATTAGTACTACACTTCTGTATCTAATATCTAAAAATAGGTATCAATACTTCAATATAATCTTTAGTATTTTTTTCTATTTAGAGTACTTATTATTTCTTTTTAATTTATTTCGCTGATGTGACCATTGAAAATGAATTATTCTTAAATAATTTACCATAACAGTGATGTCAATTTACTAATAACTTATCATACTAAGCATGTAGGGTCTATTTTTAAATTTTTTCAAACTATACACATTTAAAAGTGGTTCACTGTGTAGAGTAAGATAAGTTATTAGTGAAATGATATTATTGATGTGGTAAATTCATTAAGAATATTTTATTTTCTATAGCCACGTAACAAAATAGGTTGGAAAAATTGTAGGCACCTTAAATTAAAAAGAAACAAAGATATTAATGTCAAAAAAAGAAAAAATTAAAATATTGGTACCAATTAGATACAAAGTCCAAAAATTTAATATTAACAAAGTAATTTACCTATAAAAACACAAATTGACCATTTAATTTTTAGGTGAATCTGATTGTAAAAATATAAATTAAAAAAAATTCTTACTACTATCATTTCATATGTACTAGATTTCATGAAAATATCCATAAGATTTTTCTTTTTTTAATATCATCTTCAACATTATTGTAATACCCGAAATTTTTTTCCTTTAATAATGATTATTATTAATAATAATTAATAAATAAGTTTTTATTTAAATTAATTTTAACTTATTTTTATTTAGTTTAATTTAGAATGATTTAATGGAAATTTTAATGCTAGACAAATAAAGGAGTTATTTTCTACATCCAATTAGTTTGAGTTTTAAGAAATTAATTAATAAATTATTTGAGAAATAAATTATATTTTTGGTTATTCAAATTTTTCCACCAAATGAATATGTATAAATTAAATTATATAATTGAGAGTTATGGAAGAATTTGTAAAGGATATTTTATAAAAGAGTTATTGATTAAAATAACATTTTAATTAGCTAGTGGTGTTAAATTTTAAATTGAAAAATATTTAGCAAATTGATTAATTAAATTAATTGTGTGTTAGGACTAAATTGAAAATTTATTTTGGGATAAGGATTAAAACTATAATTTTATTAATATGGGGATTTAATGGAAATTTGTATGTTTGGTATTTTTGTAATTAAATATGTCGGCAAGGGCTTTTTGGTTATTTTACATTTAAAAGCAAGGGTAAATATGTAATTATGTATTTTCAATAAATTCTAATTTGGCCCAAATTAAATAGTTAGTGGCTTAATTGAAAAGCTAAAGAAAAGTTTAGGGGTTAATTGAAATTTCTGCAGGATGAAATTGTTGTAATTAAAAAAGTTGAGGGACCAAATGGTAAGGAAGAAAAGTTTGGGGGCAAATTGTCGATATGGAAGGAAAAAGAAAAGAAAAGAAAGGAAGAGAAGAGGGGGGGAAGAAGAAGACGTTGGGGAAGAAGGAAGAAGCTCGCTGCCGTCCATGGCAGCCAGAGGAAGAGTTCGTATGAGGCGTCACGGAGCCAGCTAGCGGAAGAGCCGACATCGGCGAGTCCAGCGGCAGTAAAAAAAAGAAAAAGGGGGGAAGTCGAGGCTTGTCCCATTGTCAGGCGTGTCGGAGAGTGAGCTTCGGCGTGGCGACGGTGGCCGAATTAGGAGATCTGATAGAGAGAGAAAGAAGGGGCAACTGGCGTTTTTTGGTTTTTCCGGTGAGGGATGGATGATCGGAGGACGTATCCGGACTCTCCTCAGCTCAAGCTTCGCAATGGCACCGATTTCGTGGCGATCGAACTCCGTTTGAAAATTGACGGTCGAGATCGTTCGTAATCTTTCCGGATGATCGGGGGTCGGATCAGAAAATTAGAAGTAGGGATCGTCATCAACGCGTCGTTTCGAGTCCATTAGTGTGTTCAGATCGTCGATCGGACTCCGACGGCTGGAGGTGAGTTGGCCGAGCAATTAAGCGTCTCGGTAATTTTCTCTGGCCCGTTAGTTTTAGAACTCTTTGGTAAATTATATGTTTATTGAATTGTGTTGAATATTAGAAAATATTGTGAGTCAAAATAATTGTTTGTCGGACTGCCTGCCTTAGGTTGTGTTTTGTGATGTGTGGTGGAGTCGGGAAAAATAGTGAATTCTTGGGGACCCGACTCTCGTTAAAATAAATGTTGATTATTCAAAGTGTTTTCTGGCAGGTCCTGGACCCGTTTTACGGGGGGTAAATGTCCGTATTTTAGGGGAGGTTCTGCCAAATTTTCGATAGAATTTACCCAAGTCGAGATTCTTAGATAGTCAGTCCTAGGAGTCTAAACCTAGGATTAATTGTCAAATATTTTAATGTTATTGATTAAGTTGTTTTCCGTGATTAGATAATCCATCAGTTCGACTCGCTCCAGCCAAGGCATCAGAGCAGAGCTAGGAAGTCGTTAAAGCTGTGAGTTAAAGTCATATATCTGCTTACGTGTGTCATTGCCAATATCTTACGCAAAATCTCTGATTTAATGATTAAAATTTTAATTATTTAGTTATGTACTATTTATATATGTTTCATTTTTTTTCTGCATTATGATTTTATCGATTTTGTGTTGACTCAGGATGTGACAGCAGTATGACATATTATTTTGATGAGTGCATCGGTATAAATCTGAGAGTGATGGAAAGATGGTAAATTGGTAAATTTAAAAAGGTAGGTTAGGACTTGCCCTGGTCGAGCATCGCTCTCTGGGCTTAGTGGAGTGTGTTTGCCGGAGTAAAGGTCCCTGGTCGAGCAATGCTCTCTGGGCGCCGGCTTATTTGGAAACCTAAGTGACCAGACTTAGTTAAGGATCCTGGTCGAGCTCCACTCTCTGGGCGCCAGTCTTATTGGAGTAAGAGAGTCGAAAGGCTAAGAGTGTTAATGATAATTAGTGGTTGAACTGGATTTAAGGACCCTGGTCGAGCTTCGCTCTTTGAGCGCCACTTCTATTAGAATGAGAAAGTCAAGATGTTAGTATTGAGAGTAGGATTCTGCTGAGGTACCCCGTCCCGTTGTATGTGAATGTTATATTTTTACTTTTATTTAAGCATGGCATGACACGAATATTGTTGCATGACTTAATATTTATTCAAATTAAATAAATGTGTTATTGAAGTGTTTGAAATTATTTTTGAGATATATGATTTTAACTCACTCTCGAGACTGACAGTCTCAATTTCATTATTTTTCAAATCCGTGAATGTTAGACTTCTCGCGACTCTTATTTAGCAACTCGACTCCTTCATCATCGGGTGATGTAATTGAATTTGGTATGTTAAATTGTAAAATCTTAGATTCTCCGCAGTAGAAATAATAGACTTGTCAGTTATAAATTATTGTAGTTTCGGGTCTCGCCTAATTCTTCTAGCAGGCCGAATTAATTATGTAGAATGTAATAGTTAAGATAAATTGTGGCTTCAGTAATATTAGATGAGATTTATTTGACTTAGTGAGTATCAGACTTACTACGGGACTCGGTGGGCTTATGCCTACCCATTCTCCAGTGCCGGTCACGAACCCACATATCAGGTCGTGACAATTATAAAGAGTCAAATACCTATAAATGGCAAATATTCCAGTTTCAATAATTTTATTATTCCATCTAAACTTTTATAAAGTCAGTTTTTTTTCTAATTTTTTCCAGTTGTATAAGAGTGTTAAAAAGGAGAGAGATAATAGGAAAAAAGATAGTTGTTCAAGTATTACTAAAAATGTGATAAGAATTATTTCAAAAAAGAAAAGTGTTAAGACTTAAATGTGAGATTAGAAAAAGATATAATGCACATAAAGCGACCGTTTATTTACTTTTAATTTTTTATTTATGTAATTATTAATTATTTGACTCGTTATCATTTAAGAAATAAAAATAATATATATATGTATATATATTTATTTAAATTTATCATCATAAATATTTATAGTATATCATAAATATTTAGAGTATTAAGATAATGTAAAAAAAATTTATAGTGAATTCATCTTAAAATAAATCTATTTATGAATTATGAAATTTATATTGATTATTTTAATAGATATCAATAAATAAATTTAAAATTATTATTAAAAAAAATCAAGATTTACATATGTTGTCAAAGTATATTAATATAATTAAGAAATTATATAACTTATAATAATTATATTTAGCAAAAACTTAATTATTTTTTTATTTTAAGAATTATAAAATTAAATCTTTAAATTTTAATATTATATTTAGGTTAAGATATCTAAAACAAATTTAAACTATTATAATTGTTTAGGATAAGTAAAATTAAATGGAAGTTTGATAATTTACTTTTCAAGAAAATTTTAAAATGTAAAAGAATTATCTAAATTATTATAAAGAAATTTTAAAACATTTATGTTTAAATTATGTCAGTTACTTTGGAATTATTGTTAAATTTTAATAATGAGTTAATAATTCATTATTTTAGATTATATGCATTACTTATACCACTATTAAATAAATAAATTTTAATTGTGTTTTTCTTTTAAATTTAAATATTTTATTTTATTATTTATCACTACAAAATTAAATAAATAATGAATAATTTTTTACGCATGTGCTATGCACGTGAATATTAATAATTAAACTCGTTAATGCATTCTTTTATTAGCCTAATCCTAGTAAAGGTGTTATATTTTTCTTTTGATTTAAGATCCAATCGAAGATAATAAATGTATTTCATAATTTTTCATATAACTGAAATCTACTTTAGAGAACTTATATTTTTGATTTTTTTAAGAAAATATTTCATTAGTAAATTTAATAAAATTATATAAGATTTTAACTAAGATATTAGTAATTATATATATATATATATATATATATATTTAATAGTTAAAATTCATTATTTGTTTGCTGATAAAATAAAATTTAGTATAGTCTTTAGACTATAATATTGATATAAATTAAGTTCTTTTAAAAAAATTGACCCATGTATCATATTTATAAATCCACTAGCTAAATTATTAGATTTGATTAAGATAAAAACTTATCGAATTCATAATCATAAGTACTTTTCTTCAAATTATAATTATTTTTTAAAATTTTATATTATTTTTATAAATAGAAGAATCAATTTATTATTAATAAAATTATTTCTATTTTTTAATAATAAATAAACTTGTCATAGTTTTAGAGTATTACTAATTCTTTCTGAATCTATATCATAAAAATTGATTGTTTCATATCCATAACAAACAATATTTCTATTTAACATCAAAATAAAGAGTCTCATTATAAATATTTGACAAATAATATATTACAAACTTACTCAAGATTCTTTTTTGTTTTGAGCATTATATTTTTATTTTGGTTTAAAATCCAATTGAAAATAATAAATATATTTCATAATTTTTTTTATATAACTGAAATTCTACTTTGAAGAACTTATATTTCTGATTTTTTAAGAAAATATTTCATTAGTGAATTTAATAAAATTATATAAAAATTTAACTAAAATTTAACTAATTAAATAAATATAAATATATGTACATAATAATAATAATAATAATAATTTAGTAACTGAAATCCGTTGTATATTATTGCCGGTAAAATAAAATATAGTATAGTCCTTAGACTACAATGGTGATATAAATTCCACTCTTTAGAAAAAATAATGACCTATGTATTATATTTATAAATCCATTAAATAAATAATTAGATTTGATTAAAATAAAAACTTATTAAATTTAGAACCGTAAACATTTTTCGTATTAAGAAGTGAAATCTTCTTCAAATTATAATTCATTTATTTAAATTTATTTTATTTTTATAAATAGAAGAATTAATTTATTATTAATAAAATTATTTTCTCTTGTTTAAATTTAATAATAAATAAATTTATCATAGTTTTTAGAGTATTGCTAATTCTTACAAAATTTATGATCATAGAAATTGATCGTATCATATTTACCATAAATAATATTTCTTTCTAATATCATAATAAAGAGTCTCATTATAAATATTTGACTAGTAATATATTACAAACTTACTCGATATTTATTTTTTTGTACGAGCACTATATTTTTATTTTGGTTTAAAATCCAATTGAAGATAATACTTATATTTCATAATTTTTCTATATCACTGAAATTCTACTTTAAAGAACTATATTCTCATTTTTTAAAATTTTATTAGTAAATTTAATAAAATTATATAAGATTTTAACTAAGATATTAGTAATTATATATATAGTAATTTAGTAACTGAAATTCGTTATTTGTTATTGCTCAATGTTGATATAAATTCCTTTTTTTTTAAATTGACCCATATATTATATTTATAAGTCCGTTAAGTAAATTATTATATCTAATTAAGATAAAAATTTATCATTTTAGAATTATAAGCACTTTTTGTAACACCTGCATTTTCTCATCATCCATGTTATGTGCATTTACATTTAATCACTGGGCATATGATGGTATATCAATGATATTTTATTTTATGAGAACAGATATATATTAATTATAAGTAGAGAATAAGAAGCATGATATTAGATTATTAATTTAGATAAGTTGATTAAGTACTTGGGTTATGTGTATTAAGCCTTAAGACATAATTGAACCAATAGTTGAAGGTTGGGTAAATAGATTGGACTTAAAAGATACAATTAAAAGTTAGTACCTATATATGGTTAGTAAGAATTAATTTAGGATGATAAAAATAGTTTAGTAGGTGGTGGCATTAAGAGAGGAATATTGGAAATTGGAACCATGAGCAAGCTCATTTTACCTCTTCATTTCTCTAAAATTCGTACATGGCCAAAAACACAAAATTTGGAATAAGAGAGAGGAGTGGAATACCTAGAAAAACTTAAGATTAAGATAGGATTTTGCCAACTATTGAAGGAGCCAAGCTAAAGCTAAAGGATTTAAGCATATTAGCAACCCAAAAGCTGAAATTGGTAAGTTGTTACTTGAGTGTTATTAATTTGTCATTAGGGTTCTTGATTACAAATTGGAAAAACTTTATTTGATGGTCTCATTGATTAATTAAAGGTCTGATTATCATGAATTAGTAGAGTATTGAATGATTGCATAAAGATTAAGCTTGATTTAAGTTTAAGTATGTTAAGATAGAAAACTGTCAAAATTCTAGCAACCTTGATGTTCTGTATTTTAGGCATAACATGGGTTATATAAGTCTAAATTAAGCTTAATTAGTGTCTATGGAAATTTTAATGAGTCCTCTATAACTTTGTAGTTTTGTGATTTTGCTATTTTTGCCGTTTTGGTTGCTTAAATTGAGCAAATAGATTGCTGCTCGGGTACAACTAGCTGTATGACCCTTGCTCAGTAATTTGAAAATAATTAAATCTATAAAAGTCGGAATTGAGTAATTCTTCTTGGAGATGAAACTAGACGCATAAATGGATATGTTTATTTAATATGAGATTTTTGTATTAAGCCAATTTTGCCCAGCAATAAATATACCTTGGTACTAAATTCTGTCTAGAAAACAGAAATGTTGGAGATTAGTTTTATGCAATTTATTGATGTTAATTTGAGTTAAATTGGTATTTAACTAGATGGGAAATGTTTATAGGATATTAAAACAGTAATTGAGAGTCTTAGAGGAAGAGTTAGACCTATGAATTAGAGAGGGGATGATCTTGTAATGCATTAGAACTTGCATTTACATGAATATTTGTAATATGCATGAAATGTGAATTGATGAATGTGTTGACAGGTACTCAAAGGCCTGGAAAGGAAGTTGTGGAGAAAGGAGGTTCTTATATGCTAAAGGAATAAGTATATTTTGAGTAAGTAAATAGTTAATATTTGCTATGTTCATATATTTAATCAAATGTTCCACAAATGGTTGCGTTTGCTTAATATTGTTTATGTTTGAATGACTGAGATGGAAATGATTGGTGTTGAGTGGAACAATTGTTATTGCTGAAATATGATATAAGTGAAATGATTGAATTGTGATGTTAAGTGCATATGTGCATGTGAATGGTGAATTTCCCTGTGAAAAAATATATATATATATAAAGCCTTGGGAGGCTAAAGCCTAGAGAACCATAAATAATATTTCTTTTTAATATCATAATAAAGAGTCTCATTATAAATATTTGACTAGTAATATATTACAAACTTACTCGATATTTATTTTTTTGTACGAGCACTATATTTTTATTTTGGTTTAAAATCCAATTGAAGATAATACTTATATTTCATAATTTTTCTATATCACTGAAATTCTACTTTAAAGAACTATATTCTCATTTTTTAAAATTTTATTAGTAAATTTAATAAAATTATATAAGATTTTAACTAAGATATTAGTAATTATATATATAGTAATTTAGTAACTGAAATTCGTTATTTGTTATTGCTCAATGTTGATATAAATTCCTTTTTTTTAAATTGACCCATATATTATATTTATAAGTCCGTTAAGTAAATTATTATATCTAATTAAGATAAAAATTTATCATTTTAGAATTATAAGCACTTTTTGTAACACCTGCATTTTCTCATCATCCATGTTATGTGCATTTACATTTAATCACTGGGCATATGATGGTATATCAATGATATTTTTATTTTATGAGAACAGATATATATTAATTATAAGTAGAGAATAAGAAGCATGATATTAGATTATTAATTTAGATAAGTTGATTAAGTACTTGGGTTATGTGTATTAAGCCTTAAGACATAATTGAACCAATAGTTGAAGGTTGGGTAAATAGATTGGACTTAAAAGATACAATTAATGTAACACCCTTAGTTATAATAATAATTATATATATATATATATATAAAAAAAAAAAAAAAAAAAGGAAAACTTTTTTTCCCTCCCCCTCCTCCTTTTCCTTCCTCCCTTCCTTCTCCCTCCCCCCGTCGACTGCTCTTCTTCCCCGCTACGCCGCCAGCCGCCTTCCTCCCTTCCCCGCCTGCAGCAGCTCTCCTTCCCTTTCCTCCTTTCCGCCGACGTTAGCCGGTAGGGAGTTGTCTTCGCTCGGCCTCTTGCTTCGTGATCCGGCCGGAATCGGACTCCCCACCCCCGAAAACCCTTGAAGCAACCCTTCTCCGTCGGAAATCCTTGCCGGCCTTGAAAGGTGTCGCGTGAGCAGCGACTTTCCGGCCCCGATCCGCCGCCTTCCGGCCACTTTCCGCCAAAACTCTTGTCCTTCCGGACTCTCCGCAACTTGAGCTTCGTGTAGGCGCCCGGATTTGAATTCCGACATCACATGGACCGCTTCCTGACCCCAAAGGTTTTCTGGACGCCAAATATTTTAATTTTCAACTCGGTATAATTTTATTAGACTCTGAAAAATTTTGTTATAATATTAGAAAGTTATTGAGGCTATTAATTGCTTGTGTTGGGTAGTTTAAAAATAAATCAAATTGAATTGTTTGGATTGTGGTGTTTTGGAGTCGGAAAATATTAATGCGATTCTTGTGGCCCTGTTATTAATTTCCAGCATGTCCGATATGTTTTTGGCAGGTCCTGGACCCGCTTTTACGGGGGTAAATATCCAGAATTTAGGGGAGGTTCTGTCAAATTTCGGTAATCCTCGAGTCCAATTTAATTCTAGCAAATGACCTTAGGGTCTAAGTTTAGGAAAAATGTTCGAATGTCTATTAATTGTATGTCTTTTGTTATTAGATAATTCAGCCTTCCCGCCAGCCTCCACCCGAGGCGAGGAGCTGACCGTGGAACGCATCAAACTGTGAGTTAAAGTCATTTAATCTTTGCGCTATTGCTAGTCTGATTTTAATATGCTATTTAGAATTTGTGCTTAATATGATTATTAGTATCGCAAGGTAAATGATTTCACTTGATTATTAATATTTGAAATAATATAAATTTATTATTAGTATGTTATAATAAGATAATGATATTTCTTATATGTGATGATTGCGAATTGGGAAATGTGGCTTGTAGAACATGCCGCCTGATGGGTTACATCAGGACCGCGTGCGCACCGGTAATGATCATGGACATGTAATAAGATATTTATGGGTATGCCCTGGTCGAGCATGGCTCTCTGGGCTGATTTGTGTAAATTGCCGGAGGTAAGGTCCCTGGTCGAGCATTGCTCTCGGGGCGCCGGCTTATTTGGATATTTAAGTGACCAGACTGGAGGTAAGGTCCCTGGTCGAGCATTGCTCTCGGGGCGCCAGTCTTATTGGATTAAGAGAGCCGAATGGCTACTAGATTTCTTATTTGGATATTTAAGTGACCAGACTGGAGGTAAGGTCCCTGGTCGAGCATTGCTCTCGGGGCGCCAGTCTTATTGGATTAAGAGAGCCGAATGGCTACTAGATTTCTTATTTGGATATTTAAGTGACCAGACTGGAGGTAAGGTCCCTGGTCGAGCATTGCTCTCGGGGCGCCAGTCTTATTGGATTAAGAGAGCCAAAGTGGCTGTTAGAATTTGGGGTTAGGGTTCTACTTAGCCACACGTCCCGTGAAAGTAAAAATGTCTTTATTTATTTACACTCTCCTTTTATCATTTTATTATTATGGTGTATGATTTTATATTATGACTGCAATTATATTCAGAAATTGGTATATTGTTTTGAATAATTAATATATCATGTGAAGGTTGCAAAAGCCCTTAGATTATTTGATTTTGACTCACTCTAGACTACCCCGCTTGTAATTCTTTCAGTGACAGTTAAAGACTTTCACGACATTCGACAGTCCGACTTCTTCTTTTCGGACTTTTGTAATTATCTTGTACTTGTATACTTGTCATTTTTACTCTAGAGTATCCGCAGTAGGAAATTTTAAAATTTGTATAACTATTCTGACTCTTGTTGGTAGTTTGATGATGTATTATGCAAGACAATTATGACTATTTTATATTTGGATTTGCGGGTTGGTAAGGCTTACTACGGGTTTCGGTGGCCTTAAGCCTACCCATTCCCTAGTGCCGGTCACGGGCCCCCAGAGTGGGTCGTGACAATTAAAAGTTAGTACCTATATATGGTTAGTAAGAATTAATTTAGGGTGATAAAAATAGTGTAGTAGGTGGTGGCATTAAGAGATGAATATTGGAAATTGGAACCATGAGCAAGCTCATTTTACCTCTTCATTTCTCTAAAATTCGTACATGGCCAAAAACACAAAATTTGGAATAAGAGAGAGGAGTGGAATACCTAGAAAAACTTAAGATTAAGATAGGATTTTGCCAACTATTGAAGGAGCCAAGCTAAAGCTAAAGGATTTAAGCATATTAGCAACCCAAAAGCTGAAATTGGTAAGTTGTTACTTGAGTGTTATTAATTTGTCATTAGGGTTCTTGATTAGAAATTGGAAAAACTTTATTTGATGGTCTCATTGATTAATTAAAGGTCTGATTATCATGAATTAGTAGAGTATTGAATGATTGCATAAAGATTAAGCTTGATTTAAGTTTAAGTATGTTAAGATAGAAAACTGTCAAAATTATAGCAACCTTGATGTTCTGTATTTTAGGCATAACATGGGTTATATAAGTCCAAATTAAGCTTAATTAGTGTCTATGGAAATTTTAATGAGTCCTCTATAACTTTGTAGTTTTGTGATTTTGCTATTTTTGCCGTTTTGGTTGCTTAAATTGAGCAAATAAATTGCTGCTCGGGTACAACTAGCTGTATGACCCTTGCTCAGTAATTTGAAAATAATTAAATCTATAAAAGTCGGAATTGAGTAATTCTTCTTGGAGATGAAACTAGACGCATAAATGGATATGTTTATTTAATATGAGATTTTTATATTAAGCCAATTTTGCCCAGCAATAAATATACCTTGGTACTAAATTCTGTCTAGAAAACAGAAATGTTGGAGATTAGTTTTATGCAATTTATTGATGTTAATTTGAGTTAAATTGGTATTTAACTAGATGGGAAATGTTTATAGGATATTAAAACAGTAATTGAGAGTCTTAGAGGAAGAGTTAGACCTATGAATTAGAGAGGGAATGATCTTGTAATGCATTAGAACTCGCATTTACATGAATATTTGTAATATGCATGAAATGTGAATTGATGAATGTGTTGACAGGTACTCAAAGGCCTGGAAAGGAAGTTGTGGAGAAAGGAGGTTCTTATATGCTAAAGGAATAAGTATATTTTGAGTAAGTAAATAGTTAATATTTGCTATGTTCATATATTTAATCAAATGTTCCACAAATGGTTGCGTTTTGCTTAATATTGTTTATGTTTGAA
This sequence comes from Ricinus communis, assembly GCF_019578655.1. NCBI lineage: Eukaryota > Viridiplantae > Streptophyta > Magnoliopsida > Malpighiales > Euphorbiaceae > Ricinus > Ricinus communis. The sequence continues at coordinate 14,379,065 of NC_063261.1, read as the reverse complement.
TGACTGAGATGGAAATGATTGCTGTTGAGTGGAACAATTGTTATTGCTGAAATATGATATAAGTGAAATGATTGAATTGTGATGTTAAGTGCATATGTGCATGTGAATGGTGGATTCCCCTGTGAAAAAAAATATATATATATATAAAACCTTGGGAGGCTAAAGCCTAGAGAGGTCATAAAAGTGTATAATGTGAGATGAGGCGAGCAGCCTTACGTGTGTGATATGTGAGGATGAGGCGGAGCAGCACATTAAAGGGGATCCACAAGCCGTGAGAACTAACCATAATTGTTGAATTGTATTTCTTCTATGATGGTTGTAATGAATTGAGTAGAATGGTATGACTTTATACCTAAACTATGAATATCATGGAAAGTTATGTGATTGGGTGGAAATTGTATTAAGTGTATGTGATATAGATTATGTTGATTATTTATTTACCGAAATGGAGGCTCACCCTCTCCAAAATTTTTCTTTTCAGGTTTGTAAATAGTAGTGCATCCGTTGGTTGTATGCGAAGTCTAGCTTTTAGCAGTTCTGTCAAGTTGGGCCAGTTTTGTGAAGTCTCCTCCTGATGCATTTTTGTATGCAGTTATGTGATATATATGGAAGTATGCCTTATAAGGCATAAGAAGATGATTGTAATACTTGTTAAATGATGTTTAAGTATAATCATATGTTTAGATGTTAATAACCTTGTGTCTGGATTCTTAACAACCTACATATTGACCTATCTACCTGTAGTATATATTCTACGACGCTTGTATGCTTCCTGGCTAATGTTTATTGGATAGCATGTGATGGGGGTGTTACACTTTTAATATTAATTTTACTCCTCAAATTATAATTCATTTATTAATGTTTTATATCATTTTTGTAAATATAAGAATCGATTTATAAATAAAGAGCCTCATTAATTATAATTTTTTTACTAGTAATACATTATAAACTTATTCAACATTTATTTTTTTATATTGAGTATTCGGAAAAAAATATTCTTTTTAGAGTCTACCGCAAACTCTTAAATAGATTAGATGTCTGTGGTGAATTTTATGAATTCTAAAATATCTACATACCTAACATATAGTATTTAAATTTCTTATTAATTTATATGAGATTATAATTATAAAATTATCTAATTTAATATTAATCTCGTGTTCTAATAAAAGCTAAATTAAAAATACTCAAATGTTAATTAATTGTAACACTTTCATATGATTATGTATGTATATCCTAATTTGTTAGAGTTTTTGTACTTAATATTATTTAAAAGTATTATTTTATAATTAATATTGAAATTCTAATAGAGTTGGACAATCAATATTGAAATTCTAATAAAGTTAAATTTCTAAAATTAAACTTATATTTTTAAATTATTAATATTTTTGTTTTAATAAAATTAATGAATAAATAACTTAATGAACCCAATTAATTAACTAAAGAATCAATAAAGTTATTTTAATAAATTTGTCTATTTGTCTATTTTATATTTTTATATATAATATGATTATGATGTGATAATAGACTCATTGTGGAACAAATACATTAGAATGAGACAAATCGATCTTTCCTTTATGTAGTTCATTAGTCATTACTCTTACTCTATAAGATAAACTAGATATTAGCCTGCATATTGTGCGGGATTAATAAAATAATCTAGTTATTAATTTATATAATTTTAATTGTATGAAATTAAGATAGTTTTAAAAGAATCATTTACATAGTAAAATCAATTAAAAACTCTATTATAAAATTAACTTTTAATTGAATTGTTTTAATTATAACACAATACTTTTGAATTTTTATTTATTTTTTAAATAAAATTTAGATACTTTATATTTTATATTATTGCTCAATATATAATATCTGAAAAATTTATAACTAACATATATACAATATTTTTAAGTTACTTAGAGTTACTTTAGAAAAAAATATATTGGCAGTCATTTTCTCATGAAAGCAATTATTTTCTTTATTATGAATTCTTTAATATTTATGCAGTTAATTTTTATGTCTAATTAATAAATGATAGTTTTTGTACACTAAAAATTACAAAATACTTAATCTTGTCAAAGAATTTCATAAAATAAGTTCCCAAATTTAGGTAAATATAAATTTAAAAGCAGTACTAATAGCTTTATTTAATCAAATTGCAGTATAAAAAAATAGTAATATTGTAGTATAAAATTAGTGGTGATTACTTTTTAAATTATTAAACGTATAGGGAGCAACTTTTATGTAAAAACTATATGTTGAAATTTAAACAGAAAAAGAAAGTGTTGATATTTAAACTATAAACTTAAATATTTAGACTCTTTACACTATAATATTTGTAAGTGACTCTAGCAGACATTGTTTCTATTTTCGTATAAGAATCAATTAAATTAGATATCGCTTACCTAAATGCGGTACCTGTTCATGGAACAGCAAAAGCCTAGACCAAGATTGGAGGTTCTGAATCTTATCTCACTTTACTCAGGTTGAATATGACTATCAATCTTAGCTCGATAAGAAAAGGATTAAACTAAGAATATATAACATTAACTATTGCATAAAAATCTAGTATATACACTAAAATATTAGAGTCAGAAATTATTTAAAAATAATGAATTATGAGTATTATGTGGATAATAATTTGGTGTTATTAACTTAATCTTTTATTGCAGATGAGAGGTTATAATTTTGAATATATATTAACACTATTTATAAATTTATTAATGTTATGTTTTATAAGGCTAAAATTTTTCATCATTTAAATAAAATAAATAACACTTAAATTCATACAAGTTGTCAAATGAAAAAGAGAAAATATATTTAGAATATTAATTATATATATATAGATTCTTATTTATCATACATAAACAACTATTTTTTTTAAAAAAATTATAAATGAAATAGAGTAAATCTATTCATAGGCTTAATAATCTATCCGGTTAATTTGTTTGAAAAAATTCAGATAAATAATCGATAAGTTTATATATATAAAAAAATCACGAATTGGGTTCAAACAAAAAGTTAAATTTAAGTAATTAAATTAAATAATCATGAGTCAGATAGATATAAATTTAAAAATTTAAACACAGCCTGATTTTTAAATTGGTGTAAGTGGAAGTTAAATCAAGTGATATATTTGCACAAAGTGATATAGTTTACTCTTTTCTTTTTCTGTTTTTTTTTTTAAATCTTATTTTAATGAAAGTATTAGAAAATAAGATTTTAAACGGTTAAATGGTTGCACTACAAAATAGGCATTGTGTACTCTCCCTCCAAAAACAGTGAGTAGCAAGTGGTAGTAGATAATATATATGTATAGAAGCAGCACTAAGATTTTAGGTATAAATAGTAAAAAGTGACTAAATCTAGTAGTTAATTTAAAATCAAAAAATTCCCAACTTAGACCAGAATCCCATTTCAGGCAAATATCAGTTTTATAAGTCTCTAACCATTTCTCCAAAACAACAAGAAAGGTTTTAGAAAAAAAAAAAAAAGGGGAAAATAAACACAATTCAGCCAGTAGCCTACTCTATATATGGCAGCACCTTTACCAAATGTAGCAATAATGTACTACTAAATCTAGTATATAACAACCACCAATGCTTCAAACCAACCAATCCCAAGCAGGTCCACAAAGACCCATTTTAGACCATCTTTCTTTTTTTGCTCTATAAATGGCAAAAAGTAATTACAATAAACTAGTAATAAAATTTTTTATTTTCCTCTTTAATTTCGGTAGTTCATTTACTAAATGTGGTAAAATGGTGAAATTTATATGGGTAAGAGTAGGACTTTGCAAAGATGTGCTATGCAAGAAGCAAGAAGCAGAGAAAGAGAAAGAGAAAGAGAAGGAAGAAGAACCATTTTGCCATTGGCCTTCTTTGGAATTGGTTTTTGGTTTTTGATTTTTGTTACTAATTGTGGCAAAACTACTAAATGTAGAGTCACAAGCACCAAAACCTCTTGAAGAACATTAAGAATATATACACAAAAACAAAAATAGTGATTACACATTTACACTTTCTCCAAAATTGGCATAAGCATAACCAAATTGAACAATTAGTATGTATTCAACAAAAATGGTATAAAGTATCACTAAATTGAGAAAGAAAAAGAATAAGAATCTCCTAATTAGATTTTAGGCACAAAAATACATAAGAGAATAAAAGTAAGAAATAAAGGTTCATGAAATGCCCATTGATCCAATCAAAGTGATATAATATTAACACAATTTATGATTTAAACCGAACCTTAGATTTTATTTAAATAAAAGTAAAATGCTAAATTTAGTAAATAAATGAAAAAAGAAAAGAAAATAGAAAAATAGAAAAAAGGACCACAAAGAGGGTAGTAAAAAACAAAAAGAAAAGGTAGGTGGGTCCTACAAAAAAAGGACTCCATTAGCACCAAACCACTCCAAATGTGGCAAAAGAATCATGCAGCACACTCTAATTTAGTATACAGAGCCATGCAAACTTGCCGTTTCTAGCCTCTCTATCTCTCGCCATTTGTGTAAACAGAAAACGCTCTCTTTTTCTCTCTCTCCCTCTTTCTAAAGCCCCTTTTATCTTCTCTTCTCTCTATATTTAGCAAAACCCCCACCCAGCCCCAATTAAGAGCTCTTTTTTTTCTTTTTTCTTTTTTCTCTCTCCCTATCTAGAGAAAGAGAGAAAGGAAAAAGCTCTTTTTTTTTTCTTTGTTTTGGCTTCGTTTTGTGTTTAAAAGATTGAAACTTGAAGTTTCTGAAAGGTTGGTTTTTTTGTGGGTTTTGATCAGTTGGGTTATTTTATTTCTTGGAGGGGGAAGATGGGTAGAGGTAAGATTGAGATCAAGAGGATTGAAAATGCAAATAGTAGACAAGTCACATTCTCTAAAAGAAGAGCTGGGTTGCTTAAAAAAGCTCAAGAACTTGCTATCCTTTGTGATGCTGAGGTTGCTGTTATTATCTTCTCTAACACTGGCAAGCTTTTTGAGTTCTCCAGTTCTGGGTACGGATTGCATTTTCTCTCTTTCTCCTTTTCTGTTTTGTTGTTTGCTCTCAAGGATTGAATTTTAGTTTTGGGGATTTTTTTTCTTTAAGAAAAAAAAAAAATTTAGATGCATGGTTGCAAGTCATTGCATGTCATAAATGACTGGGTATTCTGGCTTTCTGAAAAATGTCTATGTTTAAATGGACTTTTCTGTCATTATCCTGTACTTCATGAATTAATGACAGGGGCTTTTAAACTTTTTTTTTTTTGTTCTTAAAGGTTTTGGATTATTGCATGTGATTTTTATCTAATTCTTTAATACACTTATGAGCTCCTTTCTAGTTCTTTAATCATTATTTTTTTTTTTAATACCCAATAGTTTTTTTTCCCCTCCCTTCATTAATCAATAGCTGCTGCAATTTTTTTTGGAAGGTTTAAATATATTTTACCTGCAAGCTTTCGAAAATTCCATTCAGTGGTATTTACTTTTTTGGATAAAATGTTCCTTTCAGTTACCTTCTTCTCAACTTGACTAGGATCATTTGGGTTTTGGAGGTTTATTGTTTGCTTGTCTGCATATTGCTGCAGATCGTAAGATAGACATGCGTGTGAGGTTTTGCTCTATTTTTTTAAATAAATTTTAACGGTAATTTACATTGTTTCATATGCATTTTTTATTCTATAGTTTAGGTTGATGAAGTTTTTTTTTATCCCCAGAATATGTTTTTGACCTTCACTGTATTTGCCTAAATAATTTTTTAGCTGTGTTTGTAACAGGCAGGGGAATGATTGATCTTTTGTTTTCATTCTATTTGATGCATATGTTGGATGATAAATTATTTGTATTCTGCCAGGGATGGGACTTTTTTAGTGTTATTGGATTAATTACTGTTTTGGGCACTCTGCTCTTGAAACTTTTAAGTTTGGAGCTAAGTCAATAAGGGGCAGTTCCTCTGCTGTTTTGAGACTTACAAAGCAAAAGTACATACAAATGTGCTATAATACCCTGACTAGCTTAGTTGTTGTAGTCTTGATGCTATAACCAAAACTACATAGATTACATTTGATAAGCTATAGACATCATTCAGTATCTTTCTGATAGGTAAAAACTTTGTTGCAATGCTAAGTATATCATCCTAGTAAACTGCCAGGCTGCAATTGGTACCAGTTCAATGGGACAAATTTCTTATGCACATTTACAGGAATCTTTTAATTATAGATGTTGGGATGTCATTGTTGATTCTGGACTGTTGATTAGTAAGCTTAACCAATTGTTGAAGATTGGAAATTTTTATCAGGAAATTAGGTTCTGGGACATTGGTTGATGAGGAAGGAGGTATAATGCTGGTAGAAAAGCTAAAATAAGTGTATAGAAGCATAGAACATAATGCATTTATATTTCTTTTTGGTCTTTAGATTTGTGTTCGACTTTGAAGATTGATCGACATGAAAGAAAATTAGGGGATTCAGTACTAATTTAGTTCATTACAATAATTTAGAAAAGTTCAAGAAATTTACACTGCTCTGCCACATTAGGCTGAATGTCAATATAGCTTCATGGATAAAATAATTTGAAAATTGATTCCTGCAGCAAGGAACATGTTATAAAATCAGTGAATGCATGATTAATTTAGTAATTGATATTCACAAATTGACAATGAACTGTGGCAAAAGAAACAAAAGATAGAGATGCAGAGTGACAACAGCTCCTTTCATGGACTTGAGTATGAAGACAGGGAATTGTATAGTCAGAAGATATTGATATTTGTCATGGCAAAAAGGTAGTGGTAATCCTGGAATTTCATGTCTTAGTATATGGTGGTAGTACACCAATTAAGTACAAGGGTATAGAAAGTAAGACAATGCTTAGAACTAGCGAGGATTTGAGAAATCGTTGGAGCAATAGAGACCAGTTGAGAGATATTCAAGCAGAGCATATAGGCAACGCTTAGAACTAAATGATTGTTAATATAGAAATGGGGAGGATCATTCAACATTTTGTCTTTTTTGTTTGCTTGCTTTTTCTTTGTCAGAAGAATCAAGCACAACTTGTATTACTTCTTCTCAAATTATTGACTTGTGATTCTGTTCTTACTTCTGTTTTTACAGCATGAAGAGAACACTTTCAAGATACAACAAATGCCTAGATTCCCCAGAGCCTGCTAGAGTAGAATACAAGTCAGAGGTAACCCTTGAATCACTTTTAGATTTGCAAAAACTGTTTATTTGTGCATCTGGTGCATGTATAGGTTATGGGTTCTCTATTATGTGGAACTAAGGTTTCTTCTGATACACCTTTCTCACTCTTCCTCTCTAAATTTTTGTTTGATGTTATCCATTGTGTTAAGAAATTCTGGAAAAATGAAAACTGAATGTGAATATTCATGTGTCCTTCAGAACATCACTAGAATATTTTTAGTTATTTTTCTAATACACGAAAGTCAATTTTAGTTCTCTTTTGGAGACGGAACTTCATCCTTTTTCTATTTTGTTATGACACAATGCTTGTAAATGAAATTGTAGCTCCTTGGGCATAGGAACTCAAATACTTCCTTCTTCTTCTTTGTCTGCATTGTTTTCCCTTAGACATCTTCTTTCAGGAATGTTTTACCATGTTCGATACTATTTAATTGTAAAAAGAACCATAGAAGAAAACAGACAACACTTCTTCCCATTCTGTTTTCCCATTTCTGCATTCTGGGATTTCCGCGCAGTATTTTGGGCTTGGTGGTTTGAAAATAAACAAATAAATGTTGACCTTTGGAAACACATATATAAAAGTGCTAAATCATTTATACGATATTCACTGTTCAGATCTTTTTTGCTTCCACCTTCCACAACTTTGATGTTTTGATCTTTGTAGACAATGATGTTGGAGACTGGAGAGCAATAAAACAATTCCTACGCTGGAATGAAATTTGAGGTTTCTTTTGCCCAGTATAAGATATTAACGTGGAAGATTTAAAGGAAATAGTTTTCAAATTGTAAAGTAGGAAAAGTAAAGATATTGGCTTTACTTGCTAGCTTCCACTGCGGATAGACTATTTTAATTAGGATTTGAAATTTCTATTGGAGGGCGGGGAATAATTAATACACTGATATATTTCAATCAAACTCCCTCAAGTAGGGCTGTGGGATGATCATTAGAATGATGTCTTCTGCTAGTCCTTTTAACACTAGCCCTGCTTAAAATTGTCCACCATACAGGTTACATGGTTTTCTTAACCATAATTTACACTGGCTGAATTTATGATTATTCTCTTGTTGAACTTCGATTATGACAATTAGTCTCTATATATAAGTACAAATTGATGTTTCCAATGGTTGTTTCTTCTTCAGAAACAGAATTCCAAGGAAGTGGATGTTCTTAAAGAAGAAATAACAAAGCTACAAGTGAAACAATTGTAAGTGTTCTTTGACTAATTTTGTTTCATTTTAGCAATAACTTTAGGATATTGCAGACCTCACTTTTTTGGTGTGTCCATGATTCTGTTTCTATAGGAGGCTTTTGGGCAAGGACCTGGCTGGCTTGAGCTTGAAGGAATTGCAACATCTAGAGCAGCAATTAAATGAAGGCTTATTATGTGTGAAAGAGAAAAAGGTTCTACCAGTCTCTTTGTTTGACTTTTTTTTTTTTCTTTTTTTGCTTGTCCAAGTATCATAGCATAAAGCATAAGTCACCCATATTAATGTGGCAATCCCATGTGGTTAGGCATTTCCAGATCCTTATTAATCAAAATTCTATATTTCCAGGAGCTATTACTAATGGAACAACTAGAGCATTCAAGAGTCCAGGTAATCTAAGCCTAACTATTGCATGTGCTTTACCTGAAACTATTTTCAGGGTCAATGTTACATTGTAATAGAATCATTTTGCCAAGAAATATGAGAATAAAATTTGAACTATGTTACTTTTGGTCGTTAAATTCAGAAATTAACTTGTGTTTGAGGGACAGCTTACTCCCATCATACTAGTGAAATCTGTTATAGTTAGGTTACATTTATTTCGATTAATGTTAACAAAGTTGATCATTTTTCTGCTTACAGAAAGAACTAGACCTTTCTTTTTTGACACCAGTTAATCAATGTTTCTTATCAGGAACAGCGGGCTATGCTGGAGAATGAAACTTTGCGCAGACAGGTAAACTATACTTTTCTGATGTAAATGTGAGTCTCTTTATTTACATTCTCTTTGAAAAATGGGTCACAAATCCCAGTTTTTGCTCGTTTACTGTTGAAGGTTGAGGAGCTTCGAGGTTTCTTTCCGTCAACAGATCACTCAATCCCAACATATCTTGAATACTATTCCGTAGATAGGAAGCATTCTCTCATAAACAATGGTTCTGCAAGTCCTGAAATAGCATGCAATTGTTCAATGGAGAAAGGGGATTCAGACACTACGTTGCATTTAGGGTATGTTTTTCCCGTCATTATGCACCTTTCATCTGTCTTTATTGCACTATCAGTTGTTATCCTCTTAATTGATTTTGCATGTGGTAACCGAAGTATATATCAGCATTGCCTAACTAGATATTAAAGTTCGACTTTTGCTGGTGGCATTTTTTCTTTTCTGAAGTGGGGTTCAGATGAAATTATTATCAATTTCGCTACAATGTTAGTTCGTACTGTTCATACCTCTCTTTTCGTCAGTATCTAAACTCAATCGAAGAAATTGTATATAAAAAATTAGTAATGTCAATTTCTTTATAAAAATCAACTAGATTAGTTCATGCCTATTTTCAGTCAGCAGTTTAAATCATTTTCTTCTATAATACTAAATGATTTGAGGTCTTGTTCTTATCCAACTACTCTCATATATAAAAAAAAAAATCATTGCTGTCTCATTCTCACATGCACTCTTTGTTGCCCAGGTTGCCAACTGATGCTTATCGAAAGAGGAAGGCACCCCAGGGAGAAAGCCCTTCCAATGACTCGGAGAGCCAATTAGTCCTGCTGTAATCCTTTAAATGACATTTTGTTTTACTGTTAATAGAAACAGAACTAAAATGGTAGAGTTGGTTCTAGCCGTTTTTCGAGGCATCAGTTTAGCCGAACAGGACAAACAAAAAATTAGCACTTAGTACTCCTTCAGTTACAGATGTTTCCATTGTGGGAGAAAAGGTGACAGAGTTGGAAGCAAGTGGTAGTTAGTGTTGCCCATTTTGGGTAATGGTTTTTATAGATCCTTTTTTCCACCTGTATCAGAATAGTGAATGCTGCCTAGATTTTGGTTTATATCCATCCTTTCCTGAATTCATCAGTAACTAGAATGCACTACTTTTGCAGCTTCTTTTAACATGTTTTAAATCTAACTTCTGAATGAGATTATACAGGCAATTTTTCAGAATTTACAATTTGAAGATGATCAACCATGTATTTATATCTTAAAAATTTTCTTTGCAGCTTTACAAAAGATCCTATAATTGCTATAAAATAAAATTGAAGTAACTCTATATACAACAAAATTAAGAACAAACAATACATATAAACTTATAAACCTTGTTACTACTTCCGAAATCTAATACCATCAAGCAATTCATTTCTCCAAGCTAATACTTCGGAAAAGAATAGATTCACCTCCTTTCCCAAACCATCCAGCATCTTCTCAAACACCTCCATTTTTCTCCGCAGTTCCTCTGCTGCATCACTGCTGTTCTTACCAGCTATAGCAGCAGCAAGGAAAGCAGCTGAATCTTTAAGCTCTTTTACATCCTTTAACACACATCCTTTCTCCATCACAACACCACAAATACTTGAATCCAGATTGAGCAAAGAAGGGTTAGACAATACCCCATCTGATTTTCTCATCTCCAAGAATACCTTTGCATCCCCACTCAAACCAGCCAATACAATACTGCATAACCATAATCCTACGCCCCTTAATTCCATCAGGGCTTGAAAAACAACCTCTTCTTTGTCTGAGCTAGATGTTTCTTTCTCATCTTCCTTCTTTTCTTTATGTTTAAACTCGTTACCTCCCAGTCTCTTTAACTCGATCGCCTCTAGACGCTCAATCCCCGAAGAAGGTGAACTTTCCACAAGGCTTAAAGCATGAGAGAGAGCAAGTCGAATTTGTCCCAGATAAGAAAGAGAAGAACTAATGGAGTTGAGAAGATCCAATAAGTCTAAGCTATACTTGAGATATGCTTCCATGGATTTGGCCTTCCATTCACTCATATGGTAGTCTATCTCCACAACTAGCTTTGCAAAAGCTTTGTTGATAAAGGGCAACACCTGAAAACATTCCTGAATCCATTCCAAGGACATAATTTCCAACCCTCCAGGCTTTGAATTCAATAACAATCGAGTTATAGAACTCGAAACATCGGATCGAAACGCCTGTAAAGAAGCTGAGAAGGCTTCCGACTGCGGGCGGCCACGGTGGTGGTGATGATGATTCTCCAGTTTGGAGTATAACTTGCTAATCTTTGCTACCAAGAGTACCATTTAGCACTTAAAATACAAAAGAGAGCTAGGTCTGAAGGCTAGTTTTTTCTGTATGAAGTTTTTCTGAGTTTGTTGGGTGCTAGAAATGAAAGTTTGTGGCTTTTATATACAAGTTTGAAAGTGGGTTGCTTAGTCTTCTTTTCCTTGTGTTATTTGTTTTATAGCTGAACAGAAAGAAACACTTGAAAAAGGAGGCAAAAACCAGAAACAAGTAGCAGTTTTGGTGGAAGTGGGGCTTTGAATATTGAACAGGACAAACAAACAGGAGACTAATGGACGGCAGTCAAATGTGCTTATCCAATTCCATTATTAAATGGAAAATTTTATGTTTTGCTTCAGTTACACATGATCACACGTTATGTTATTAAAAGAGCTTGTAGTGAAAGGTTACTAAAGGCCCAAGCCACACACGTTTTGGACAACCATGTCCACTTGTGGGGGGTGTTTGCTTTCCAAGTAAGATAGGAAGGAAAGGAAAGAAAAAGGAAGGAGGAGATGTACTTGCATAATTATGTTAATTGCATTTAATATATATATATCATCATCCTACTTTGCACAATATTAAAGGTGCTTTTGAGCTCTAATCTCACTGTAAAAAAGCTTTTCAATTATGATTTAGTGGTGCTACTGAACATTGTTTTAATGGACATGTAATACTATTAGTTGTAGTCACTTACAAGTTATGTTTGTCAACTAATCATCCAATTTATTATCATGAAAAAACGATAGACTTAGAAAGTATTATGTTTATATATAAAATTATAAAATTTAGATTTAGTTCACTCAAAAAATAATAAATTATGAGCCTATTTATTAAAAGAATTAAAATTTGACTTATTTAGTTTTAAAAAGTTAAAATTTTAAATTCTTAAACACATTTTTGTATATCGCATCATTAGATATCGTATTTATAAATTAATCAAATAAATATTATTCTTAATTTTATATTCAATTAAAACATAAAAAATTTTAATATTATTTTATTTTTAAAAAATTTAAATTGTGTATATTTGATTTTTGAATATAAATTAAGAGGTCATGGATATAAGTCTAGGGAGCTATTTGCTGAAAAAATTTAAATTTAGTTACTTGAAAAATTAATTCTTTATCTGAATTTATTTTTACAAGTTAAGAAACTTCTAAATTTAAATTTAATATTAATAAAAAATTATTATTTTTATATTAAATTTTAAAAAATAGCTATTTCATATTAAATAGTAAGTGACCCATTGATTTAAGAAAAAAACTCCATTTATCAATATTCATCATCATCATAGATTATTTTCAAAACATACATTTTATAAATATAGTCAATTCAAGCCTCTTAATAAAAAAAAATAAGACTCGAATTTATAGCTAGAAAAAATTAAGAAATTAATTTGACCCAATTTTAGAATAATATTCTTTTTTTCCTTTAATAGGAGACATAATTATTATATTTAACATATTAAAATTCTTTTTATAAATATTTTTATAAAAAGTCAAAATCAAGAACTCAACCTTCAAAGCTAAATTGCAATGGCTGTGATTTTTTTATTTATTTTAGTTGGTTGGATGACGCAGACTTCCACTTCTAACAGCTATTTTATTTTGTAATTAGAGAATTAAAGTCAAAATTAGAATACAACAGAGGACACAGGAATTAAAGATACAAAAGACTAATAATAAACACAGAAAAGTAGGCCGAAACACGAGGGCTTTGTAGGCTCGTGCGCAGTTTAAGGATGCACGCTGTTTGCTGAAACAGATTACGGATAAGGCTTCGGCCGTAGTCCTTCAGTCCTTCCCTCCCGCCCACTGATTTTCTTCCATTTTTTCACCCACCTCATAATTACGCAACCTTTTTTAATATAGAAGCTTCGAATATTTCCACAAAAAATAGAAAATCTCTTCACTATTTAATTTTATCATAATTAATTAATTATCATCCATGTATTAAAAACAGAAAATTTAAAATTTCTAATATTTCTAATTTATAAAAAAAATTAAAAATTCTAAAAATAATTTTTTTTGTCTTTTGGAAAAGGGTTCTTTTTTTCTGAAAAAATGGATTACTTTTTGTGATAGAAAAAGGAAACTTTTATTAACTTAGTTTTTTTGCTTCTACGTGCACCAAATATAAAATGTAGAAAGATCGGAAAAACAAACAGAGCGTTGGATATATAATTTTGGTAAAAGTGGGGGAAGGAGTAAGTAAGCAGAATCATGCAATTCCACGTGAAATAGCAAAAGATATGATGGAGAATCCCTTCCAAGAAATACTCCATTCAGTTTTAACGTAAAAAAAAGACTACTTCTAGAAAAGCACCACAATTTTGCAACTTGTATCAACAATCTGGCATCTGCTACACACTCTGTTTCTAGAAAAATTAATATATACTCCTCTAGATTCTAATTGTATAAAATAAAAAAAATAATAAAAATAAACGCCGGGAATGTATCTTGTCGTACGTTAAATATAAAATATTATTTATATTAGGAATAATAATTATTTTCTTTTGATTTTTATTTTAATATAAGAGTTAATTTTTATATCGATTTTATTTTGTTATATATTTTTTAAAATTAACTACTAATTTTCTGCATTAAAAATCAATGCAGTTAAACAAATAAATTTATAATGTAAATCTTAAATTATTATCACATACAAAATTCATTTAAAATTAAATTTTTTTATTATGTTAGAGTAAAATTAATAATTTTAATAAAAATAATAGTTAATTTTACAGTAAATTAATTAATTATCACTTCTACTTATTTTGATTTTTAACATGTTAGAAATAAATTATGCTAAAAATAAAAATTATATTTTTCAATTTAGTCTTTTGATTGCATTGAATTAAGATGCAAAAGAATAATGGCGATTTTATTTGAAGGCCAGCGGAGGCTACTGTCTCACTAGCTCCAAATTATATTTTAATATCTTTAGTTTTTCTAAAATTTATTTTAATTTTTATTTATTGCCCTCACTGATATTTATAATTATTCTTAATTATTAAATTTTTATAGGTTATTTTTTTCTTTTCAATTCTAAGTTTCTATTAATTTTTTTTTATTTCAGTCATATTGAAAAGATATCTTTTACTTTTGTTTTTTTTTTATATTTTCATTACTTTATGTTAATTTTTTGCTTCACTGATTAAATTTTTTAAATTCGCCACTGCAGGAGAATAATAGTTAGTTTTGTAAGAATATAAAATATATTTAATATAATAAATTTAATAAATAGAACAATTCATATAATAAACTGAAAATCAGAAGGTAAAAAGTAATTATCTATTTGCATTATTTACTTAATTCAACAGTGAATATATATCTCAATTTAAGCTATGTTTTACGTTTGAATTTATTTTCTTTTTCTTTTCTAATTTTGAGAATTAATACAAAATGAGATTCTTGATAGTGAACTTTTATACTTTATTCAAGTTTTTGAAGTGGTAAAAATCTTAATATTTGTATTAAGTATAAAAAATATTAATTATTTATTTTAATTTGATAATAAAATTAATCTTTCAATGAATTTGATATTTGATAATAAATTTAAGAATCAAACTGAAAAAATAATAATTAGTTTTATTAAAAGTCAAACAAGTTTTAATTGTTTCTTCTCTGTTAGGACTCAGAATGTGATACATTTTGAAAGAGATCTTAAATCTTAGGTATTGCATGTCCACAGAGCCAACCTTGTTTTCCCCATATTTGAAGGAGCAAGAAATGTCAAGTTCTCATTTAATACATAACTAAATTCTATTAAAGAAAGGAAATATACAATGAAACTATTAAGTGAGAATACAAGAAAATGTGGAATTGAATGTTTGACTTTTGTCAAGTTTGAATTTAATATGCCTATCCAAGATATATACCCATGTAAAGTAACAATATCAAGGGTGTGGAAACAAATGTTTTGCCAAAACCTTACAAAACAATGAAAGCTACATGATACCTATGGTTCTTTTTCATGACATTTTATAACTAATAGTTTTTAGTAGTTGAGACTGTCTGGCAAGCATCATCATCATCATCATCATCAGCCAGCTTTCTTCCAAAAATAATAATAATGTTTGACTATTAGGAAAAACACTTCCTTTACATCCAATAACAATATGTGAAATGTGAAACCTTGTGCAAGGCATTCAATTCTTAGTAGATTAACTTGTCTACATGAATGAAAGATTTTAATAGAATTCTCCAAGAAAACAACTAGTAAAATGAACTTCTTGTTGGAAAGTGGGAAAATTAATGAGACATTTGTGTAAGGTTTATTTTACATTTGTGAATAATATGGGTGTGGGTGGATTCAAATTCTCCTAGTTGAAATCATATTTCTTTTTTCATATTTATAATGATTAATTTTGTAATTGCCTATTGCTTATGTTAAGAATTAAATTACATATGAATTAATTTTGTAACTGATTAGTGTTGAGAGAATTATTAATCTTTTTTAACATATTTAATTTAATTCAACATTAAAATATATTTGTAACTCATGGAATTAATATGCCATATATCATAATAATCACCCCTATTTATATTTTCTTCTTTGTTTGTGAATAGAAGTTTCGTTCTTTTTATAAAGTGGGGAATAATATATAAATCGAATAAATTATATTTGCAGTCATCAAATTTTATATTTTATAATAAAAAATATTAAATTTTTAATTTTTAATTAAATAGTTACTAAATTTTAATTTTAAAAATATCGATAAATTATTTTGGCACGCTAAAGCCTTATTCTTTGACCTTTGAAGCCTTATCGGAATTTGACTTTAAAAATTCTCTAATGGAACTGGGATGGTCACCAAATTTTACGCTTTTGAATAAAAGATATCAAACTTTTGATTTGTTAGAAAGTATAAAGTTTAGTGACCGTCCATATAATTCTTTTCTCACACTTATCAGAAAAATTTATCAGTGTTATTAAAAATAAAATTCAGTAACCATTTAGTTATAAATTAAAAATTTAGTATTTTCTGTTCCAAATTATAAAATTTAATAACTGCAAATATAATTTATCCTGTATAAATCATAGCTCCTCTTTTTTTTTTCTTATATATTTATAGAAACTCAGTGTAATAGAGTTCTAACATCAATTTAAGTCTGTGAAAAATAATTATTATTGTGTTTGTCATCAGTTTGATATTTATTGTATTTGAAAAAACAGATTATGCTATTATACCTTCAAAAGTTGTCACTCAATTATCAATTTTATAATTTTTAGATTTTTTTATTTAAAAATTGTTACTATCATTATCAACACCTTAATTAAACTAAAAAAAAAACTAGTATCGTCTCATTTACATATTTTTAAATAAAATACTATATATTCACAAAGTTAAAAAGATGCTATGATAATAATAGCTATATCACGCTTATAGTTTGCTCATATTATCCCTTCAAAGTCATAGGATATGATAAAAATAAAGTATACTAATAAAGTAAAACATGTGAAAGATCAAAATATATTGTTAATGCATGCTTCTAAGGTAGCCAAAGTCATATATGATAAAGCAAAATTCTTGGTGAAGCCAAGGGTATGGCTGCCCATGTGGTTTGCATTTGCTATTCACTTCAATAATAATAATAATAGGGTCAGCTAAAGAGGGGAAAAAAAAAGGGCAAAAGTTTTTGGTTACAAGGTTCCAATAGATAGTCTCAAAATAAGGAAACATAGATTGACCAATCACGCATGCATATGCTTCGATAAACAAATTAAAGACGACCCATCTGAACATTTTAGTTTTGTGATTTTGCTTTGGTAATTTGCATAATTCTTGTGAAAATCACAAGCAAACTTGATGCCTTTCAATTTAATGGCAATAGATAGTTTATTATTATCATTATTATTTTCTTTTTCGTTGTTAGGGGAGGGGACAAGAAGGTTTGCGTTGGAATTTAAATTGAATAAAGCTAGATTTTTAATAAAAGAGCTTAGAACATATGCCAATTTTAATTGAAAATATATTTTATTTCAGATTTTTAATGAAACGATAGTTTCAACTTTAAATGAAACGAGAGTCTAATTTTTAAAAATCTATTGAGAGAATGAGAAAATTATAAAGAGAAAATTTTAGCTACTTTTATATGTAACTAGTCGTTTATCCGTGCATTATATCGGTTTTTATTATTATTTTAATTATAAAATTAAATTTATAGATAAAATTTAATAAATGTTTTAATATTTAATATTAATTTATAAAATTATATTTAAAAATAACAGAATATTAAATATTTTCAATATTTTCTTAATTTTTTTAAATTCTAAAATCTTATTAATGCAATAATATAAAGATTATTTTAAAAATTATCTATTAATTAATTTTAATATTATATAAATTAGTATGTCAATATAATTGATATTGCTATATTTTAGAATTAAAAATTTATTATATAATTAAAAATTAATTTATTATTAAATAAATATTAAAAATATAATTTAGGATACTATTTTCTAAAATGAGTTATTATCTAATTATAAAACTAATTTATTAATTAATACAATATTAAAATGTAATATGCTATTTATTAGCATAGAATTAGTATCATTATCTTATTAGAAAAATATTTATTAGTTAATATAATATTAAAAATAAAATTAATATTTAATTAGAAATATGATTTATGAATCAATAAATTTAAAAAAAAATTATAAAATTACATATAACCTTGAATTTCATGTGTCAAAGATAAATATACACGTTAGAACAAAAATTTTATATGTCACAAATTAAGCATACATGTCAAAAAATTTAAATCTTATAAATATATATATATATATATATATATATATATATATATATATATAAATTAGTCATTTACTAAAGCGTTACATGACCATTATTATTATAAATAATTATAAATTTAAAATTACTTATAATATTTAATAAAATCTGTTCTTAACTTTTTAATATTTTAAAATTTTATTAATATATATTAATAAAAATATTCCTTTATTAATTAATTTCAAAATTTTACTATCAATATAATTAATATTACTATTTTTATTTTAAACCGACTTTATATATGGTATGAGACCAATATTTATCTTAAACAATTAATAAAAATCAAAATTCACAAAAAAAAATTAGAAAATTTCGAAGAGCTCAATCACTGTGTTGAAGCCCAATTATCAAAAAGGTTTATTGATAAAAAAATATTGAAAATTTTATACAAATGTCAAGAGATTAAACCCATTAATTTTTATATCAATAACTCTAAAATTTAAATAAAAATATGCTCAAAATACAATAAGACTAATATTATACTCAACAACTAAAAACACCCGTATTTCCTCTTCCAAACCATCCAATTCAAAAAGTTAATATATCACAGCAGCAAAACTTAATAAAATTACAACAAATCAAAAAGAATTTCATCAACAATTCATTATATATTGACTATCATATTGATAAAAATATAAAAATAAGAATAAATTATTAATAAATTATTAAAATAAAATTCTAAAAAAATACAAAATATAAAATAAAATTTAAAATATATGGTAAAAAATATATAATAAATTTATAAAGATATATTATAAGTAAATATTTTAAAATTCTAAAAAATAAGTTCTTAAATCATGTGAGATTCATATACAAATTGTATGATATTTGTATATTAACAATTATATTATTATAAATATAAAATATGGAATAAAACAATAATAGATTATAAAAAAATTTCAAATAAATATAAAAAAGTTTTTAAAATAGACGATAAAAAGTGTATAATAAATATATAGAGATATACAATAAGTATATATTCTTAAAATCTACAAAATTTATTTAATATATATTTATCTAATAAAATATTTGTACATTGATTATTATATTAATATAAATATAAAAGATTGTAAATCAATAATGGACTAAAAAAGTTTCAAAAATATAAAATAAATTTTAAAATATACAGTAAATGATATATAATAAGTATATAACTAGCATACTTCAAGTATATCACACTCCAGTTGTTAATAATTTTTTTCATTCAGATTTTGAAATTTTCTATTCTTTTTTCATGTACAGATATGGACACAATATTCTTCTTTGAATAAAAATCATTAATATTCTTTTTTGGAAAAGAATCAACAATATTTTTATTCTTATAACCTAAATTTTCATCATTTTTAATAAAAAATTTTAAATTTTACATCATCTTTTTCAATGTCTCAATCCTCTTTTTCAGACACTTAGCATTATTTTGATTGTAAATATTTTTTAATTATAAAAAATAAAAAACTTGAGACATTGAAATGAATTATAATATATAAAGTTAAATTAAAAATAAAAAACTTGTAAGTTATAAAAATATTTTAAATTAAAAAATAGATGAACAAAATGTAACAATATACAATATACTCTAAATATATTATGAATATGTAATAAGTATATTTGATAACTTCATAATTAATTATAATATATAAAACTAGTACATCGATATTATTAAATAATGATAAATAATTTTAAATACTAAAAGAATTTTTAAATTAATTAAAAATAAAATAATGTATCATATGGATACTATAAGTATATAATGAATATTTACAAAAAAAATAAAAAAAAAACCAAAAAAAAGATAAGCTTTATATATATAGCACGTGCCTGATACAACAATGTCCAGCTGCTGTCATGGTCTTAAGACTCTTAATGGCCCAATTTATAAAAGAAAGAAACATACAGCCCTGCAGCAGGTCATGTATTCCAACTTCTATCCAATCAAAACCCAACTTAGGAATTTTATGCTTCTATTTTTTATTGACATTAGATCATCTTTTAATAGAATGTATGAATTCTAAGATTCTCTCTATTAACCTTTTTAAATATTTTCCCCCTAAATTTTTATTCTTTTTTTTACGTTGAGCTTTTGTACTTTGATTTTTAACAATATTAGCCACTTGAAATTTTAAAATTTAATAATATAAAGAATAAAATTAATTATTACAATCTATTTTCTAAAGAAATAAATGTCATATATATATATATGTATATATTAGGGAAGTTGAAAGTCCATTTAAATATTTTGTTTATAATCTTAATAATTATATATTTTATAATTATTAATAATATATTAGTAAAATTATGTATATGCTAATAAAAGTCTAAAAGAGGCAATAATGCTAAAAATAAAGTATAAGAATTTAATATTATTAAAAATAAGAATATAGGGGACAAATTTATAAAAAAAAATTAATTCAAAACTCAAAATATCATTTATATTCTTATTTATGGAGCATGTACCACACACACTAACTTATTAAAGATTTAGTGTTAATAGAAATAAAAATGCATAAACTGAATATATACTAATAAAAGTTTAGAGGTAATTATTAAACGATATAAAAGTACAAAGGAAAAAACATATATTTTTCCCTTTTTTTAATTAATTAGAAGTTCAATGAGTTATTAGTTTAGGCAATAAACAATGTACAAAGAGTCAATTTGCCGCATGAACTTACGTTCAAGGGTTAAGTAGACGAAATTTAAATTTTTTTAGCAAATAGCTTCCTGAATTTATGTCTAAGGATCAAATAAATTCAATTTAAACTTTTTTACCAAATAGCCCCTGAATTTGTGTTCAAGGGTCAAATACACCTAATTTCTTTTAAAATATAAAATAACATTAGATTTTTAGGTTTTAATTGCATTATAAAAATTAAAAATATATTTCATTCAGATTTTAAAATTTTTTTCTATTCTTTTTTCATGTGGAGATATGGACACAATATTCTTTTTTGAATAAGAATCATCAATATTCTTTTTCGGAAAAGAATCAATAATATTTTTATTCTTACAATCAAAATTTTCATCATTTTTAATAGAAGATTTTAAGCTTTGCATAATCTTTTTTAATGTCCCAATCCTCTTTTTCAGAGACCTAGCATTATTTTAATTGTAAGTATTTCTTAATTATAAAAAATGAAAAACTTGGGACATTGAAATGAATTATAATATATAAAATTAAATTAAAAATGAAAACTTGTAAGTATTTCTTAATTATAAAAAATGTATATAAAAATATTTAAGTTAAAAAATAGATAAACAAAATGTAACAATATACAATATACAAGATACTATTGTGAATATGTAATAAGTATATATGATTACTTCATAACTAATTATAATATTTAAAACTAGTACATCAATATTATCAAATAATAATAAATGATTTTAAATACTAAAAGAATTTTTAAATTAATTAAAAAATAAAATAATGTATCATATGGATACTATAAGTATATAATGAATATTTAGAAAAATAATAAAGAAAACCAAAAAATATAAGCTTTACAATAAGTATAGATTTAGAAAAACTGAAAGATTTATTTAAAACTAGATGTGTTTGATATATATATATATATATATATATATATAAGAATAACTCAATAATAGATTAGAAAAGAAGAAGTTCCAAACAAATATAAAATAAATTTTAAAATATATAGTAAAAAGTATATAACTAATATATTTGAGGTATATTATACTTTAATTGTTAATAAATCTTTCTATTCAGATTTTAAAATTATTTTTTATTTTTCATTTACAAACATAGACACAATATTCTTTTTGAAGAATAATTAACAATATTTGTGTTCTTACAATCAAAACATTCATTATTTTTAATAAAAAAGATTTGAATTTTGCATCATCTTTTTCAATGTCTTAATCTCCTTTTTCATAGAACTAGCATCCTTTTTTTATTTTTAGTTTTAAAATCTTCACTAGTATAATTTTCAATTAAGTATTAACTACAATACTTACAATACTTACATCCAATTTATTTTTTTAATGTAAAATAATATTAGATTTTTTAGATTTTAATTGCATTATTTTATTAACTTACTGATACAATATAATGACATACTAAATAAGAGTGTATTTGACAAAATTCAAAATTTAAATTTAGTTGACCCAAAAATGATAAATTATAGGCCATTTATTAAGAAAGTTGAAATTCGACTTATTTAATTCTCAGAAGGTTGAAATTTAACTTATTTAATACTTGTCATTTTTTGGTCAATTAAATTTAAAATATAAAATATTTTAAATACGCTCTTGTATAGCGCGCCACTAGATATTGTATCAGTAATTAATAAAAAATTATTTTTTCTTAAAAAAGTTTAAAATTGGTGTATTTGACTCTTGAATATAAGTTCAGGAGGCTATTTGGTTAAGAGTTTAAATTGGATTTATTTGACCCTTAGACATAAATTCAAGAGGGTATTTACTAAAAAAATTTAAATTTGATCTATTTAAACCCTTGAACATAAGTTTAAAGGGCAAATTGACCCTTTGTCCAATAAACAATAGTCCTTTTTCTTATACATCTCTCACCATAAATGATGATAAATACTAGAAATATTAATAGATAGTTGATGGCAAGCAATGAGAAAAATTTGTAAATTTTTCAAATTCTTTAACCTATATGCATAGGTATTTTATATTACTGTCCCTAAATTTTAATTTATTTCCTTTCGACTCCTAAATTTTTAATTTATTGCTTCTCCCCTCTTTAGGTTATTGTCCTTTCACTCTTTTAACTTATTTTTTCCTTTACTTTATCCGCCCTTAGCTTCATCTTTTAGGTCCGTCCACTTACAGCTTTTTAAGTTATTTTTCTTTCTTATATGTCGACGTGTTGTTGGTCTTTAGCTTCATTTTCTATATCCGCTCGGTGACAACAAGATTTGAATTTAAAACCTCTCTAAACTTAACCACACTTAAACCAGAAAAAAAGATGCTGCAATTCAATCCTTTTTGTCTTCCAGCGGTTGTAAATCAAGTTTAGAATAAGAGAATCAAGATCCATAAACACTATTATTTCATGACCAAACCGTCCATGTTTCTGTCTATTGGCATTTTCTAGGTTGTCAATGGTGGTTGCCAGAAAATTCGATTCCACTCTAGAAATTTAATAGAAGAACAAAGAGATGAAAGAATGTGTAGTTACACACGAATCCAAGAAGTAAGCTACACAATTTGATTCCTTGATAATGTTTTAAAAGGAGGGAGTGAGGGTTGTTGATGGGCATGGAAGGCCAGCAGGCAGCAAGAGGAACTTCCTCCAAGCTTATTATCATTCTTTTTTAAAAAGATTGGATATTAGGGTTATACAGACACAATTATTAGGGGAAGCTTCGTTTGCAGAGGATTGGTTCTTTGGTTGGTCCGGTGGCCTACATTTTGTCTTGATGGTTGTGCAGATTTTGGAGGAAAGAATATAATATTGGGGTTTGGACTTTTATGGTACCATTTTATTCATCATAAATTCACATGATTGATTGATTATACTATAGAAAGTCATCAATTACGTAAAACTTGGTCATTTCTTAAATCCTATTTTAGATGCTGTGAGTTAAATTACATTGACGGTTTCTTCAAAAAAATAAAATTACTTTTTTATTTTAAATTAAATAATTCTTAAATATTAATTTGAAAAAAAGTGTATAAAAAATTTTTATGTGGTTTAGCACTTTTATATTTAAAGGACTATAATTTTTTTCAAGATAAAAAGATAACATATAATTTAATTTTTTTCTTATATTTTTACTATCTTATAAATTAATATTTTTAAATTTTTATGATTTAATATTAGTATAATATTTATTTTTAATAATAGAATTACTTATTAAATGATTTAGTATATAACTAACTACATTGAATAAAATTAATATATATTTATTTTAATTTTATTAGAAATATAAAAATAATTTCTTAAGATAAAATTATAATATTTTTAGAAGTATCATGATAGTTGATTTGATGATAAATCACCTATAAAATAATTTTATTATTGAAAATAAATATTATACTAATATTAAATTATAGAAATCTAAAAATATTAATTTGTAAAGTAGTAAAAATATAAGAAAACTAAATCACAAGGTATATTTTTGTCACAAAAAATCATAGCCCTCTAAATGTAAAAGCGCCTAACCACAAGATATGTTTTATACTTTTTCTAATTTTAGTAATACTAGTAAATTCTTTTGGCATATTTTGAAAGTAAATTTTATAAATGGTTACCGAATTTTACACTTTGTAATAAAAATATATTAAATATTTTTCTATTATAAGTGTAAAGTTTAATGATGTTATTAAATTTAAAATTTAATGGTGTTATTAAAATTAAAATTCAATAATTATTTAGTTATAAATAAAATTTGATATTTTTTTATTATAAAATGCAGCGTGTAATAACCACCAATGTAATCTACAATCCATATAATATTATAATGTCTTTTATCCATAGATTTAATTGACAATATTATATAAAATAAATACATCTTAATTATTTCGATTTTATAATATATTAATTATTTGACCTTTTTATCCAATAATAATTTTCTTTTCTTATTTTAAAAAAATGGTAGATAATAGTGCGTTTGATACAAGCAGTACAGAATATCTGATCAATAAGTTTAAAGGATCAATTGCCAAGATACGATCGCCTTAACATATATATACTGGTCAATATTAATTTTTCTTTTCTTTTTGCCTTTGGATGTTTATAAATTATATTAGTTATCTGATCAATAATTAATTATTTGATTGGTTTTTCTGTGGATCAGTCAGATTTATAATTTGACTTTTTTTATATTCGCTATTGTCGTTATAATATGTATTATTATTATTATTATTATTATTATTACTATGTTATTGCTTTTTATGTTAATTATATAATATATTGTACACTTTAATCATAAATGACAACGCCACATTCCATATTAACAAAAGAATTAAGAAGATTTAAACCTTATGAAATTTAAAATTACTTCTCCCTTTTCAGAACTATTTTTTTATAAAAAAAAACCATGAAATTATAAATTTATGAAGCTCTAAAGAAAGGGACAATATTTCAAGAGCGGATTGCAGCTTAGTCTATATAATCGTTAGTGTCCTTTTAAAGGACAAAACCATAAAAACATTAGCTGAAAGCATTTGCACTTGAAAATTAAAGATTTTGAGTACATATCTTTATCTTCGTATCGAATTGAATTACGACACTTATAATGAATGAAAAATAATAACTATTTTTATTATATAATTCACAGTCTTATACCTTCAATAAATAAAAATAATTAAATTATTATTTATATAGCTCGTGGTGCATTGAATTTAGAATGAGTAAAAAATGTAATCGAATTATTATTTTAAGAAATTAAAAGAATTAAGAAACAGAAATTATTTAAAATAAATAGATCCATAACGAAAAATTGGCGACCTAACAAGGGCAATTTTTTTATCACATATATTTAAAAATAAGTAACTTTGACTTATATTTTAAAATTTAAATTGCTAACAGTTTATTAATAATTTGGGATTTGTGGTTGGAAGGGCTAATCACAATATTAGAGGATGACTCTAGTCATGGCTGTTCCTTATTAGATGGCTAACACATTGGATGGCCTTATTCAATTACACCCCTAGCGCTCTCTATCTGTTACAGCACTGTTGATTCTACAATCTGAAAACAAACAAACAAACAAAAAAAGAACTACATAATTAAAAATACATTTATGGTTTTCTTTTTTCAATTTACTATTATGTTCTTGATACTATCCTATTTATATGAGTTCTTGGTTTGGGTATAAATTAATAGCCAATAACAAAACAATCTCTGCACCGCTCTTCTAGAATGTGAACTGTGTAAACTATATTCATTTTCTTCTAAGTAAAAATACACATTATGTGACTTTTTAAAGCATATTTTGGAGGGAAGAAGAAATAATATGATATGGTGTTGAAAATTCAGTTCTTGGCAATTTAAATAATTAATCAATGCATTGGCAAATTATTATCTTACCAAAGTCAGCAAAATTGAATAATAAATCATATTTTAAAAGTTAAGTATCTTTTGATTGTCAAATTAAGATTATTGTCTGCTAGAAAAAAGAACAGCAAAGGAATCAGCCACTACATCATTAAGGTAAATGCTAACCCATTATCTAATTTTGATATGAGAGTCAGATGATAACCTTATTTGTGAATTCTTATAAGTGTTTATCATTTGTATAGAAAAAGTATAAAATTATATTTTATAATTTGGCATTTTAATATTTAGAAGATTGTGATTTCTTTTTTCGGTCACAAAAAAAAAAACTATAATCTTTTTAAGTATAAAAGTGTTAAATTGCGTAGCTTATTTTTATTTTTTTATTTTTCCTTTTTTATAATGAATATAATAAAATAAATATGCTTATTGTATATTTTCTTCCTTAAAAGAATAATTTATTTCTAATTTATATATAGATTGAAAATTATTTTTTTAATAGTTGATACTATTCATTTTACTATTTTTCTATTTTAATTATCAACTATTCACTAACCTATAATTGTTACTATATTATTTTTAACTAAAGGCATTGTAAATTTAGTGTTTTAATTTTTAATTATTTTGATGCCTGAATAATTTTTTTTTTTTTTAAAAAAAAATCAAGTTCTTTTAAGTACCTATTTTCTATCAAATAGCTCTGTGTCTCCATTTTAGGGTAGTTTGACTACTGACTTCCCAAAAATGGACCTAAAATAATACTTACAAGGATTGACATGTGATCAAGTTGTTCAAAAAGGATATAAATAACCTTAAATCAAATACTACACTTTATTATTTTATATTTCAAAGCAAAAATCTCTGATTTTAGGGATTCTGTTTATATTAAATATCAGAAAGAGAGAGAAGGAATTCACATAGAGCAACAAAGCAAAAAGAGGTAAACAAGTCAAAGAAATGGGAAGAGAGAAATATCTTTTTCAATAGATTACATGCACCAATTACTATTTTCATTAGGTAATAGGTTAAAGTTGCATGAGTCACAAATATCTTTAATTCTCTCATAGGCATTTCATTACACACATAGAATGCAACAAATTTAGTCCATTTTCATTCATAAAGTATGGTATGTTACATGCATCAAATACTTTTTACAACCTAATATTGTCAACTTCTAGTATAATTACAATGCATTAGCAAAATAATCTTTGCCCATCTAAAAATCACAATCCTTCTTCCTAAATTATTATAATCTTTTCTCCCATAAACTTCATTTAAAGAAAGCAAGCACACAATACTCTCTTTGATAATTCTCCTCTGTTGTTGTGTCTCCAACCTTCTAGCTCCTGTAACAAATCATATATAACCTGTTTACTCCTTGTATATGTTGGGAGGGAAGCTCATTGAAAGAATCCATAATCATTTTTTCATAAAAAAATAAAAAAATAACTAGTCGTTTACTGTATATTTTACGACCGTTATTATTATTTTAATTGTAAAATTAAATTTATAGATTAAATTTAGTAGAATTTTAAATATTTGATATTTCAAAAAAAATAGCAAATTAAATATTCTTAAATGTCCTTTTTAATTTTTAATATTTTAAAATTTTATTAATATAATAATATAAAATATATTTTTAAAAATATTAATTAATTAATTATAGTATTAATTAATACTGTCATTATAATTGAAATTACTATTTTAAAATTAAAAAAAAATTATATAATTAAAGAGTAATTTATTAGTGAGTGCTATTTTCTAAAATCAATATATATATATATATATATATATATATATATATATATATATATATATATATAGATTAACTGGAAGAAAGAATCATTGTAATTTCTTCATATTCTTTTGCTAATTTTCTAATGGCTTGTTTATTTATAGAGTTTTTTTTTCATTTTTTAATTTAAAAAAAATGAAAACTTTTTATTTTTATAGAAAATTTTCTACTTTTATTTTTTATTTAAATAATATTTTAAATATAAAAGACAAACTTGAAATAAATGAAGTGAAAATTTCTTATTTTTATTTAAAAATAAATAATTTTTTTTATAAAAAAAATATAAAAAACATGTTACACTTATTTTCAAAAGTTTTCAAAACATGTTACCTCAATTTTGTTCTTCCATTTCAGGCTACAAATTCGTCGATTTCTTTGTTTTCATTTCTTTGATTTTTATTTTATTTTATTTATCTTTCTCTTAATGTGAATCCATGTGAATTTCTTGTCTCTCTCTTCATAATATTCAATATAAATAGAATCTCCAAAATACAATTTGTTTTCTTAGAGGAATAAAAGAGTAAAGTGTATTGTTCGATTCAAATTTGTTTTTGTTTGTTAAGGACAACTTGTTGACATGTCAATCACAACACTAATTTGCTAAGTCAGTAGTCAAACCTCCATAAAATAGAAACATCCACCTATTTAATTTAATATCTTAATTGAATAAAAAAAAATCATTCAAACGCTTAAAAATTAGAAAATAATAATAAAACTTTAAAATATCAAATTTATAATTAAAGTTTAAATAAAAAATTAGAAAAAGAGATGAAACATCTTAAAACAAATTCACGTCAATGTCATATTGTAAAAGGGTTACAAATTTGTACTTTTATTTTATTTATTTATTTATTTTAGAAAAAGAATGAGAAACCGTATATGCATGTGCTACGTACTAATTGACCAATCACTTAGCAAGCACTACTCACATGGCATAACATGATTGGTGGGGCAGATAGAAAGACAATTAAAACTGTTATTTTATGATACTCTTGTTTGTACTTTGTTCTATAGAAATTTCTCAAAGTCATCTGCTCTTCAATGAATCTTGAATCCTGCATCACTGATTTTGCTCATAATTAAAATCTTATATATAAACCAAAATATTCTTCTGCAATTTCACAGCAGCATCTTGGGTTTAAATAGATTCTTTAAGCCCACGAATTTTCTTGTTTCCTTCCTAATTTTAATTCTTGAACACAATAGAGAATTTCTCATCAAAGAAAGTACACTGCTGAATCTGCTAGCAAATTCTGACTGTATTTGAAATGCAAATTGTAAGGTATTTAATTTACAGTATAATTATATTATCTACAGCAAGATTTTTGGATCCAAAACCCTAGCACATACCATATATATTTTCTCTTATTCTTTTTTTAAAGGTTTGACCCTGAAGTTTATTGCTGTGAAAATACTAATTGCCGATCATTTAGGGGGTATAATTGACCTTATAATACATAGTTTTCTTCTATAAAAACCTGAAAGAGCAAACCTGCATAGAAGTGGGTGCAGAGTATATAATATCATTAAAAAGTGCTGTTCTCTACAATGAGAAACACAAAGGGAAACAGTAACAGCCCTTCTTTGGTTTTTGGCTTTGGTTTTGGATTGCTCATCATTCTTTCATGTTTTCTTGTTCAAATTCATGGCAAGAAGCAAGGAGAAGCTCTTGGCCATCTTTATCATGCAAAGTACAGAGGTGGTTCTGGTATAGACACTAGTCTTTTCCAAGCAACATCTCACCCTGTAAATACACCCGAGATTCATCATCAGCTTATTAATGAAAGTGATGCTGGATCAAAAGAGAAAGACAGAATTGAGAGATTGCCCGGACAACCGGATGTAGAGTTTACACAATACGGTGGCTATGTCACTACCGATAAATCGGCCGGCCGGGCTCTTTATTATTATTTTGTTGAGGCTCAACATTATGCTAAAGAGTCTTTCCCTCTTCTTCTTTGGCTCAATGGAGGTAACCATTCTGTCTCTCTCTCTTTCCTTTCTTTTTTCCTGGCCTTTAATTTCCATTGGAGAAAAGCTTTTAATCTAAGAAAATGCTCTTATCTTATTTATTTCCACATGAACATATGGCAATGTGATTTTCTTGAATATATTTTTGTGCATAACTGAGATGGATTGTTTGGGATTTGAGTTTCTTCACCAATTTTATTTTTATTTTTGGGTTTGATTTTTTTTTTTTTAAATATTTTTGGATAAGAATCTTAATTGGTTTTAGGTTCTTTCTTTGAGTTTGAGTGAAAGATACTATCCCATAAAAATCTCTAGGAATCTTATCTGAAAAATATTTAGATAAATGCGGTTCTCAGTAGTTAATCATCATTTAGGCATTTAATTAATTAATGAATTAATAATTATTATGATTATCATTATTAATTACTAACATAATACCATATTCCATGCAATAACAACACAGAATTATCTAAATATGATAATTCTGTAAACTCTTAATCATTGTTTTGAGCAGTTAACCAGCTTATGTATGTGTATAACCTAACAAACACAAACATATTCCACGCAATAATGCATCCAAATGTAGGCCACATTTTTGCATGCCAAATTGCTTCTTCTTAAGCTGGAACTAATTATTACAAGAATAATTTTATCCTATTGTCTATGATAATCATTTAATTTTCAGTCACATACAAAATTTCATTTTTGTTTTCTTGTCAATCGATTTAATTGAAAAAGTGAGCCCCCAGTCTCCCCCTCCTCACCAAAAAAAGAATAATATATATAATAGTATATAAATAAAATCAATTCAACCTCACATGGCCAAGTGGCATATATGATGCCACCACCCTGTGAGTTAAAATCCTGTGGAAGATTTTTCGTATATAAATCTGTCAAACTAATAATAATTATAACAAAAATTAGTTATAAAAAGGCTGTATAGATTAATAGATAGAACTAATTTTTTTTATTAGGAATTTGATATTTATTTAACCCATAAAGTAAACATTGCCAATTATATAATAAATAAATAAAAAGACACCTTACCATCATTCTAAAGTTTATTTGCCATGTGGGTAAGTAATTATATTATTTAATGGAATGTTGTTTGAGGTGTGAAACCATTTTGAAATGCGTCTTGAAAATGAAACTTTTCTTCTTAATATCATATAAGAAACACTTGTATTGATCTTGTAACATTCATATAAATCTGTAGACTAATTGGTAGGTAGGATTAATACTTTTTGTTTCCAAACAACATCAATTTTCAATATGTATTACTACATTTAGGAGTTTGGCTTGTTGAGATTTATAGAAATTTTTATTTGTTACCAAAGTATTTAGGATAAAAAGAAATTAATAACTCTTATTGTTCTTTTACAGTATGTGTAGATGGAGGATAATCGAAAGGAAAGAAAAGAAAATAGAAAAATTTATAAATTAATTCTAATTATGTTTGGCTATTAAATTTTTTTAGAAAGAATAAAAAAAGAATAATTTTCTTTTATAACTGAACATAATCAGAATAGAAATTGAAGTCTATTACTCAGTAAAAAATTTAAATCCGTCAAAAAAACTAATTTAATTATTATTTTATTCCTATAATGTTAATAAAAAAAATTCAAACTTTACCTTCCTTTTTATTAATAAATATCTCTTATATAATCAAACATAAGAATATAAATATTTTTTATATCCTATTCCCTTCAACTCCCTTTGTTTTTTCTTTTAAAATACTTTTTCTTTTTCTATTCGTTGCCAAACATAGTATTAAAGTAATTTATTTAATGTTAATAATTCCTATAGAAGTGTTATATGAAAATCAATTCATGTATGTACCATTTGTTCATAAATTAATAGTGTGGTATGTCACTACCAATCAGTTATTATAGTAATATTTAATTAAGCGTAAAGAGGTTGATTTGAGTTATTTAATCACCCACTGTGAAATAAGTGACCCGACCACTATGTTATAATAGTTTCATATGCACATGGAATGTGCCATCTCTTGCTACTTAGTTGGTACCTTTTCATTTTCATTTAGATTAATGTGTGATGGAAATTTTGATATATTTGTAATTGTAACTTTATATACTTTTCTTTTGTCTTTTTCAGGTCCTGGTTGTTCATCCCTGGGGTATGGGGCAATGCAAGAGCTTGGACCATTTCGTGTACATAGTGATGGCAAAACACTTTACAAAAATAGATACTCTTGGAATTATGGTACACACATTCTTCTCAGTTATATTTATCAGGAGATAGTCAATTACATGATCTGGGTACATTAATACTATCCATGGCAAAGAAGTTGGAAGAGAAAGGAAAGGTATTTAAAAGATAGGGAAGAAAATTAAAAGAAAAGAAGGTGAAAATATTTATTCTATTATGTTTGGTTACATGAAAAATTTCATTAAAGAAAAGGGGAGGAGAATTAATTAATATTGAATTTTTTATTATAATTATAGAGATAAAAATAATAATTAATTATATTTTAATTTTTTTTATAGATTGAAACATTTTACACTCCAAAATTGAGGTGTAATCAAATTTGACTTTTGCAATCCAAATTGGGATGTAATCAATTAACTTTTATAAGGAGAATGAAGGGTAATCATTCTCTCTTAATTTCCTTCCCCTCATAAAAAAAACTTTATTTATCGAACACGATTAAGACTAATTCTCCATCTATTTACTGCCTTTTTCTTTAGATTACCCTTCATCCATGCATAGTGTAAATTTAAAAAATAAAAATACATTTCCTTCCTTCCTACTTTCCTTGAAACAAATCCAATCTTAATTCTTTTAAATTTTCTTATTACTTTGTCTCCTATTCAAAATTTTATTATATAACATTAATTATATCTATGCTTTTCAGCCGCAAATGTTTTATTTCTTGAATCACCTGCTGGAGTGGGGTTTTCATATTCGAATACGTCGTCGGATTACGAAAAGTGTGGAGATAAAGCAACAGCTGAAGATAATTATTTATTCTTGGTAAATTGGCTAGAGAGGTTTCCTGAATACAAAGATAGAGATTTCTACATTTCTGGAGAAAGCTACGCAGGCCATTATGTGCCTCAACTTGCACATACCATTCTTTACCACAACAAGAAGGCTAAAAAGACTATTATCGACCTCAAGGGAATTCTGGTACGTCTCTTTTGTCTCCCTCTCTCTTTCTCTCTCAATTCTCAACCAATTAAGAGAAACTTGGGGGTTTAGATGTCACATTAATTATGGTTATTTTAGACTCAAGTGTTTCCTTTTTTGCTTCTTCTTTTGGTCATTATTTTTCACCTAAGTATCATTTACATTTGATATGTGTCGTTCTTGTTAGCCAACTAGCAACCTCTATTACCTCATTGAGGCACAAGGGTCACATGGTTGCTCTAGTGTTGTTTCCCTTTGTTTTAGTCAAAAGCATGTGCACAAGGCTAAATGATTTGCATATTTTCTTCTTTGGCATTAAAATTTAGGGCTAAAACCAGCATACTGTGCCTGTAATAATTTAAATTTTTAATAGATTAGAGCATTAAATTTTGATCTAAGTCTCTTATTACTTTCAATGAACTTTATTTTGAGAATCTGTCATTGTTTCGCTGCTCACATCATTTGATTTTCTTTATACAAACTTATGTTACGTGGACCAGGATGTCCTTTCACCCTGAAGGGCCACAGCCATAGGCATCCCCCCAATTCACATGGTGCTGCATAGTTGACTAAAAAGCTAATTATCTCTTGTAATAATTGCCCAATTTTCATTTATACTTTTTTTTTTTTATATAAATAGCATATCAGGTTATGTAAGTAATAGGTTACATAATTATACTACCCAATTAACATCTTTATACTGTCCAATTAACATCTTTTTTGGATTTTATTTTCTTGCAGATTGGAAATGCTGTGATCAATGATGAGACTGATAATATTGGGATGTATGACTACTTTGCAACACATGCCCTAATTTCACAGGAAGCTATTTCCAGTATCAAAAAGCATTGTGATTTCTCACCCAATGCCACAACTCAGTCTGATGAATGCAATTCAGCTACTTATCAAGCTAGCAAGGATACTGCTTTTCTTGATATTTACAACATCTATGCCCCACTTTGCACCTCTCAAAATACCACAGCCAAACCCAAGAAGGCTTCTGTGAGTTAGACCCCATTCTGTCAATTCTTATTCAATAACCACTTCCTTTATTTTGTTTAGAATCTTATTCTATTAGTGGGTATCAATTTGTTAGGCATATAACTTATGAAATCAATAGTAGCATAGTTAGTTAAACATTTACAGTCTAATATTATAAGACAGGCATTCGACTATTGAGCTAATAATTAAACTTGTATTGTAGTTGGCGGAGTTCGATCCGTGCAGTGATTATTACGTGTATGCTTATCTCAATCTGCCTGAGGTACAAGAAGCAATGCATGCCAATATTACCAAGCTTGAACATGATTGGGAACCTTGCAGTGATGTTATCAAGAATTGGTTAGATAGCCCTGCAACAATTATTCCACTCCTGCAAGAGTTCATGGCTAACGGCCTTCGTGTGTGGATATTCAGGTACATAAATTAGTGAATCACCAATCTCAAAAGGAACTGTGATATGTGAATATATAATATATAACTGAAACAATTTTTTTATTACTTGTTATGAAGTGGGGATACAGATGGAAGGGTGCCAGTAACTTCAACTCAGTATTCTATCAATGAAATGAAACTTCCCATCAAAACTGAATGGCATCCTTGGTACCTCAAAGGAGAGGTAAAGAATTATTTTATATCTTATTTCACTTGCAACTCTTTTTAAATAACAGAATCCAAATATGTCTAACCCTTCCTTTCTTTTTTTTTTGTTTTTTTTTTTCCTTTGTAGGTTGGAGGGTATACACAGGTATACAAAGGAGATCTAACATTTGCCACAGTAAGAGGGGCTGGGCATCAAGTTCCAAGCTATAAGCCTCTAAGAGCACTTTCACTGATCAAGCACTTCCTTGATGGCACACCTCTCCCTGATACTACAAGATACTAATTGATCTTTTTTCCATGATTTTTATTCATAGCTTGTCATTGCTTGACTAGAAATTAGTGTAGTTAATTTGGTTAATTAATTAGGATTTAGAATATTTAGTTTATGAGTTGTCTAGCACTATTCATTCTTGCTATTTATTCAAATTCCTTTCACATTAAAGGAAGTCCATTTGTTATTTTAGAGTAAATAATGTTTTATTTGCTTCTTTAAAGATTGGATTCCATATGACCCAATTCGAGAGAATTAATGTGAATTACTTTTCCACTGGGAAAAATGAACTTTAAGCATTCAAGCATTCTACAGTGAGAAATTATTACATCAATTTGATTTACCATATTATTAAAAAATTTATCTAATAAAATTATGATATTTTATTTTTTTGATATAACTTTACCTTAAAACTAATTATTTTATTAATTTTTCTAAATCATTTTATTAATTTAGTTAATTCTGAAAGATTCATTATATGTAAAATTGAGATAAAATATTATAATTTTATAAATTGAGTTCTTCAATTATATGGATCATATCCTTATAATAATTTCTCATCCAATTAGATAAATATTAACTATTGTAAAATAAAAAATAAGAATAAAGAGTATTGTAAAATAAAAAATAAAAATAAAAAAAATAAAAAAAGAATAGAGTAATTTTTATTAATGTATATATGTGTATTTCATTGATTGTAACACCTATTTATAGGTGTAAAGAGTTACATAGATATAATTCTATTTACATAAGAAAAACTACCCATAGACATAAAGATAGACATCAAATATAACTCTAAATATTTTAATATTATCATAATACTTCCCCTTTGATGTCTATTACTATGAATATACCTAGTTAAAATCTTACTAAGAGAAATTTTATGAAAAAAATCTTAGTAAAGGAAAAAAAGTACATTATTCATGTAAAAGCTTGCGCCATATAATACTGTCTCATTAAAAATTTTGTTAGAAAAACCTAACGAGGCAAAATCTAAGCTAAGGGAAAAAGAGTACAGAGCATCAAAATCTCTCTCTCATGACAACATGACTTCCAATAAAAATCTCTTAGTTGGTGCATGCCGATTTTATTCACAAACTTTTCAAATGTTGTTATAGATAGTGCTTTTATAACCAAATTTGTCAGATTATCAATAGATTGAATTTGATGAATATTTAAAACTCTTTGCTTTTGAAGCTCATATGTGAAAAGGAATTTTGACGAAATGTGCTTGGTTTTATCTCATTTAATATATCAATCTTTAAATTGTGCAATAGAAGCGGCATTATCTTCATATAACACTGTTAGGCTTCCTTTATCAAATAGGAGATCACATATTTTTTTAATACGATGGATCATAAATCTCAACCGTATGCATTCTCCACTACCTTGTCTATTGTCAATATTTCAGCATAATTAGATGATACGACAGTTAGAGTTTCCTTAGTAGAATACCAAGAAATAACAGTACCACTATATGTAAAAAAATAACCCGTTTGTGATCAAGCTTTATGTGGATCAAATAAATATCCAGCATTTGTATATCCAATTAATTTCGACTTCGAGTCTTGTGGATAAAATAAACTCATATATGATGTACCACATAAATAATGGAAGACTTGTTTCACATCATTATAATATCTTTGAGTTGGTGAGGAACTATATCCTGCTAGCAAATTTGTAGAAAATGCTATATCAGGTCTTATACAATTAGCAAGATATATTAATACTCCAATAATATTAAAATATAATACTTCTGGACCAATTATTTCTTCACAATTTTTTCGAGGATGAAAAGAATCGTTTTTCACATCCAAGTGTCTAACAATCATGGGAGAACTCATTGGATAAGATTTATCCATATTAAAATGTTTTAATATCTTTTCAATATAAGTTGACTGATGAATAAAAATTATCCCAAATAAATGTTCGTCCCAAACCTTTCATTTCAAATTCATTTTTTTGAATAAGTTATTATTTCTATCAACTCTTCAGGAGTCCCAATGATGTTTAAATCATCAATTTTAATTGCAATTATAGCAAAACCAAAATTTATTTTTTAATAAAAATACATGGAAAAATTGAATTATTAGTATATCATTCCTTTAAAAGATATTCACTTAGGTGGTTATACCACATTCGTCCATATTGTTTTAATCCATACAAAGATTTTAGTAGCTTAATTGAGTACATTTTTCGAGGTTTTGAGCTATATGCTTTAGACATTTTTAGTCATTTAGGAACTTTTATATAAATACCAGTATCAAGTAATCCATATAAATAAGTTGTAATGACATCCATAAGATGTATATAAAGTCCTTCTACACTTACTAGGCTAATTAAAAATCTAAATATAATTGCATAAGCAACTGGAAAGATAAGTTTCTTCAATCAATGTCAAGTCTTTATGAGAACTCTTGTGCTACAAGACATGCTTTGTATCTCACAGTTTCATTTTTCTCATTGCGTTTATGCACAAAAACCTATTTATAGCCTACTGGCTTAATATCTTCAGGTATTAAAATAATGGGCCCAAAGACTTGGTATTTTTCTAATGAGTTTAATTTTGCCTGGATTGCATCTTTCCATTTAGGCCAATCATTTCTTTGTCAATATTCAATGATGGACTTAGATTCAATGTCCTCATTTTCTTTTGCAATATCAATTGTCACTACATATGTAAATACATTGTGGACAATAGTTTTACTTCGGTTCCATATCTTATCTGAAGTGACATAGTTGATTGATATCTCATTGTCCTTATCATCTTCATACACTTGAACCTCTTCTGGAGTTACTTGTTCATCTATGTCTTATGGTATAAGCTCTTTAGGAACATCAATTTTGGGATTGTCACTTTGTTTATTTATTCAATTTTTTTTAGATATTTATCCTTAGAACTAGGTGGTCTATCACGCTTATGACGTGTCATGGACTCATTTGCTATAAATGTTAACATGTTGTCCTACTGAAACATCAATTCTAATTGGAGCATTTTCAGCTGGTGTATGAGATATAGTAATTCTTTTTGGATCATAAATGCATATGAAAATTGGTTTACTATACTTTGCAAATAAATGACCATTTAAACTTCTATTTCACATTGTTTTTAATAAGATCAAGATGATTTAATGATAGCTCATTCTAAACAATTTGTTTCTCTAATGCTTATTCTCTCCCCAACTTAGGAAATAAAGCCTCATTAAAATAATAATCATTAAATCTCGCAGTAAAGACATCTCCCGTTAATAGCTCAAGATATTAAATTATAGATGGAGATTCATATCCAATATATATTTCCAATCTCCTCTGAGATTCTATTTTTTTATGCGATATGGGAGGGGTCAATTAGGATATAAATAGCATATTCAAAAGTTCTCGAATGGGAAATATTTGGCTTCTAGCAGAAACCAACTGTAATAGTGAAGATTTATGATAACTAGTTGGACTGATGCGAATAATAGTTGCTGCATGTAAAATTGCATTTTCCCAAGCAATTATTGGGAGATTTATTTTCATAAGCAATGATCTAGCTATTAATTGGAGACGTTAAATAAAAGATTATGCTAGATCATTTTAAGTATGAACATGAGCTACTGAATGTTCAACAGTTATTCCAATTGACATGCAATAATATTAAAGGCTTTAGATGTAAATTCATCGATATTATCAAGACGAATTTTATTAATAGCATATTCTAAAAATTGTATCCTTAACCGAAATATTTAATCAAGTAATCTAGCAAATGCTAGGTTTCGAGTTGATAATAAACATACATGTAACCATCATGTTGATGCATCTATTAACACCATAAAATATTTAAATGGTTCACATGGTGGATGAATTGGTCCACAAATATCATCTTGTATACGTTCCAGAAATCTAGGTGATTCATTTTGAATTTTGCATGGTTAAGGCCTAATAATTAGACTTTTTTGAAAGCAAGCCGAACATGAGAATTCATTAGATTGAAGAATTTCTTGGTTCTTCAATGAATGACCATAGAGCTTTCAATAATTTTTCACATCATTATTGATCTAGGATGACATAATCAATTATGCCAAATAAGAAAAATATTTGGATCAGTAAATTTCTGATTTACTACCACATTTATTTCAATAGTACATATATATGTGTACTATAAGCCAGAAGAAAAAACATGTAATTTCTCCAATGCATATTCTTTTCTTTTTATTATGAGGGTTGTAATATAGAGATATTCAATATTTTCAACATTTGTAGTTTCAATATGATATCTATTTCGGTGAATATCTTTAAAGCTTAATAAATTTCTACGAGATTTTAGAAAGAATAATGCATTTTTAATAAAGAAATATATATCACCAAGTAGTAATATATTTGCTTTCTGGAGCCTTCAATTATTTTTTTACTATCAAATATTATATTAATATAAGTTTTTAGGTATTACATTGCCATTGCCGATCAAATTATCAATTTTTCTTTTAGGATTTTCAAAGAAATCCGACACATTTAAGTGTGTGAGATCAGCAAAACTATCACCATAAATATAATCATTTTTTGCCAAGTTTGCTTCTATATTTTTACTTTTATTCTTTAAGAATTCTTGATATAAATTAGTAAGGTGCTTTGGTGTATGACAAATACGAGACCAGGGCCCTTTCATGCCACATCGATATCATTGATTTTCTGAATTTTGCTTTGCTTCATTATTTTTGTTAAGATTTTTCCATTTCTGGTAAATAGATGCATTATTATTTATACTACCATGATTGCTATTATTATAATTCCAGCCATAAACCTTGGCTATGTCCCCAGCCACGATTTCTTTTTTGTCTTTTTTTCTCATTCATCCCAACATTATTATACGTTGTCTACTAAAAAGTAAAATAAAATAACAAATTAAATTGGGATTCACTGCCCAGTAAGTAACCTAAAGCCACCTCTTTAACTCTTTAACAAGTTAAAAATTTACCAATTATTAAAGGTAAAAACTTAGGTTTATAGATACACCAATTACAGTGTACAAGTAGCCGAAAAATACAAAAGAAAAGAAAAAAAAGAAAAGAAAAAAATAGAGGGAGGAGTATAAAAAATGAAGAAGAGAGACCTTTAATTGAAGACAATTTCTTTTTTCTATCTAATGAAATGCTAAAATAATGCAAAAATATAAATTCTTTTATTATTTGCTCTACGCGGGCGATCCACTGAATGGTAATTAGAA
Organism: Ricinus communis; assembly: GCF_019578655.1. Classification (NCBI taxonomy): domain Eukaryota; kingdom Viridiplantae; phylum Streptophyta; class Magnoliopsida; order Malpighiales; family Euphorbiaceae; genus Ricinus; species Ricinus communis. The sequence goes on along the minus strand of NC_063261.1, from coordinate 14,338,896 downwards.
AACACATTAAGTGGACATTAGCGATGAAGAAAGAGATTTACAAGAAAGCCGTGGAGAAGGGAATTAAGGAGATGACCTCTAAAACTTTGCATTGTTTAAATGTTTTTACTTTTTGTTCTATAGAAGCTAAAGCTATTTGGTTATTATGTGCAAATAGAGTTAGGTTTTAATTTTTAATTTTTTTATTATATCTTTTCTATCTGAATTGCTCTTTTGACTTTCGTAAACACCAAGTATAATTCAAGTTGTTTTGATAATTATGGCTTGATTATTTTAATTGCACGCTCAAAATTTGGATTATATCTAGAATCTGCATTTTATTAGGATTAAAAAATTGTTAAATAATGAAATATTAACATCTATTAAATGAGAAACGGAGTTAATTTTTTTAAGTTATTAATTTATTAAAAATAAAATATAATAAAAAATATTTAAAAGTCATTCTGATATTTCGTGGATGTATGATACCATATAAATTTATATAAATTAATTTAATTTCAATTTTGATTTTAATAATTTATTAACATAATTAGATATTAGATTAGTTAATTATATATAGTACTTAGTTACTAATTAACCACATATATTATTTTTATTTATTAAAAATTTAATCAATAATATTTAACAATAATAAGATTCATCTATATAATTTTGAGTTGTATGAATAAGTAAATATTATTTGTGAATTTATTAACAATTTAAATTAAATGAAAAAAGTATACAATTAATAAATTATTTAAAATAATACCCGATTAATTGTCTATAATTAAAAGATATACCATAATAGTAGAATACTATAATAGTATTCTAGCAAAATTCAAAATGATTTAAATATTTTATCAATTTTATTCTTTTAATAAAAAGTTTCAAATATTTTATCAAGATGTGGGATATGCGGAGAATTTGGGACAATAAAATTACCTGCAATCAATTGAATATTGGCATAATGGCGGACATGGAAATAAATCCTACAAAATAAGAAAGAGAATATTTTCCAAATAATTTCAATGAAAATTGATTTTGCTAATAATTAACAAACAAAGCAATACCCATCATTTGCCTAACTTTTTGAAGAGTATATATCATTTTCACCAAATATTTTATGCATATGAAATAAATTTCTAGTATAAAACTAGTTAATATTTGAGGAAATAAATATTTTAGCCACCAAAAAAATTGGGAAAATTCTAAATAAACCAACCACGTTTTAGCTTAATTAACTAATAGAATTAATTCAGTGAAGTAATTATATTTTCGTGATATTATATATTTTTTATAAATTAGAAAAAATTAACAGATAATCAGTTATTTTTTATTTTAAATTAAACAGATAAAGTTTAATAAATTTATAAATCAATAAAAATACTTTTATTTTAAATAGATTAATAATAAAAGGAAAAAAATACTTTTATAATTCAAGGTAAAATCAATGTGGGGGCCAGGATTCTCTATTAAGACGTAAATATCCTATAGCGCTAGGAAAAAGATACTGCTGTCTATAAGAGAAGCCACTAAATACATTATTTGGAAGGCACTTTGCATGCCATAGAGGTTAAATACATTTTCTTTTTTCTTGGGTACAATACAGAGACTAAATTCAATTGGTCAACATGTTCAATGCTTCACATGCAAAGATTTAGCAATGTATATAGATTGCTAAATTTGGTTACTCTTTGTAATCATCTCTCCTTCTTGCTGTCATTTTGGAGAACCCTTCAATCCCATGACATATATAAACACTTGACCTAGATCGTATATCCTTTAAAAGACCAAAGCCCTAAAACATTCTCTCAAGAAAAGAGAAAAATGAAAAATAACCCATGTTTCGTTCTTGTTTTCTTTCTTATTGTTTCTTGTTTCATAGATGAAAGCCATGGTAAGAGACAAGGGGATGCACTTAATAAACTCTTCAAAGCAAAGTTTTCTGGTAACTCAAACATTGACACAAGCTCTTATGAGGTATTTGACCAATTCCAGGCCGAGAAAATTAGAGGGTTAAACAAGACAAGTATTAACACTGTTATTGCATCATCAGAAACAGGATCAAAAGAAGCAGATAGGATTGTAAGATTGCCTGGACAGCCTCAGGTTAAGTTTTCACAATATGGTGGTTATATTACTGTTGATAAAGTAGCAGGCAGGGCTTATTACTATTATTTTGTTGAAGCTGAAATTTCCAAATCATTGCCTCTTCTTCTATGGCTTAATGGAGGTATATTTATCATTTTACAGTACTCTTTTTTCTCGAATTCTTGTAATTCCTTTATGTCAAAGATTTGTTTCATATGATCTCTATTTGGAAAATGGAACGATGTATGTGAAAGAAATGTTAAAAATTTGAATCCTTAACAGCAAGATTTGATATTTTAATTATTATACACGAAAGATGATACTTGGTTTTGTTAATTGTAATTCTAATTTAAGTTCTTAGAAAATGGTTAATTGTAGCATTTAAAAGTCAAAAAAACTTGTGTAAGTTTTTTATTATCATCAATGTGTGTCAGCTGTTAGTTAAAAGATCAATCATAATTACAATAATGATGAATATATGTTGGGGATAATAATTGATTTGATATATTTGTTAGGGCCTGGCTGTTCATCACTGGCATATGGGGCAATGCAAGAGCTTGGTCCATTTAGAGTACATAGTGATGGCAAAACACTTTACAGCAACCAATTTGCATGGAATAATGGTATGTCTTTCTTTTACAGTTTCTTTAAGATTTTAGATTTTGTTATGAAATAATTCTCAAAACTTCAATTATTATAATTAAATAATTCAGTAGTTTCTAATATCAATTCTCAATTTCTGGGTTAATTACTTCTTTTTCTTTTGATTTACCCTCTTATTTTTTTTATACATATAATTAAAACTTTTGCAGTTGCAAATGTTTTATTTCTGGAGTCTCCTGCTGGGGTAGGATTCTCATACTCAAATAGGACATCAGATTACAATAATTCTGGTGATAGACACACAGCTGCAGATAATTATATGTTCTTGTTAAGATGGCTTGAAAGATTTCCTGAATACAAAGACAGAGATTTCTACATTTCTGGGGAAAGTTATGCAGGGCATTATGTGCCTCAGCTTGCACATAACATTCTTTATCATAACAGAAAGGCTGGAAAAAACATTATCAACCTCAAAGGAATTGCAGTATGTCCCTTCTCTCTCTCTCTCTCTCTCTCTCTCTTATAAGAAATGGCTCAGCCCTGTCCAACTTCGGTTCTATAATAATAAATTATTGATATTGTGAAATCATTTTTCTTATAGCTCAGACCAACTTCATTACCCATTAATAAAATTTAGATGGGTCATAAAGTTTCCTTTATAAATATAAGTTTATAAACTGTTTCGGTAATTGAGTAACCGACACTGAAAAATAAATCTTTTAAAAATAATAAGCAAACAATTTTTATATTTATGAGCCAAAGTTATAATGACACGTACGGAAAAAATTTAATATATAGGACTAAATTAGGACGTCAAGGTTTCAAATTAATATCAAATCCAACAATTTTCATTCTTATTTAGGTTTGGTGTATGTTTCCAACTATTCACCAAATCGATAGATAATTGACATATTTTTATTAATTTTAAATAATAAAATGTGTCAATCATCTAATACTAAAATATAAAATATTCATACATGTATATCATTCTCCTATTAGTTACGGTGTATGCAATAAGTCTAGTCCAATTGCAAGATTTTAGTAGACTTAATGAGTGAATTTTCCTTTTATTAATCTACTAATTAACATTCCATATTTTTGTGAAAAATGCAGATAGGAAATGCTGTGATCAACGATGAAACAGATAGTATAGGGATGTATGACTACTTCGCAACTCATGCTTTAACTTCACCAGAGAATGTGCAGAACATCAAACAACACTGCAATTTCTCACCACAGTTTAAAAACAACCAGTCTAGTGAATGCCTTGCAGCTACTAGAAAGTCTGATAGAGATACTGTCAATATTGATATTTATAATATCTATGCTCCCTTATGCCACAACTCAAATCTCGCTGCCAAGCCAAAGAGAGCTTCAGTAAGTTTGTTACCCAGTTCCTATTTATTGTCAAGCATTTTATTCTTTTTCATGCATACATTTTAGGCTACAAGTACTGCAGTCATCTTCAGAACTGTGAAACTGCAACTTAAAACCCAATTGAGTATTATGCTTAAAAAGATTTTTAGAAAATTTTTGAATAGGTCTGGTGTATGTTTCCATTTATATATAAAACTGGTAGATAATTGACATATATTTATTAGTTTTAAATTATATAGTATGCGTCAATCATCCAATATCAAAGTAGAAAATACTCATACATATGTATATTCTCCTATTAGTTGTGGTGTATACTATGTCTAGACAAGAATTTTCCAAAATTTTTAGTTGATGTAGTAGGTAGAAATCCCTATGTGTGTATATATAATGTAGCATGAGAGTAACATAAAATTGGTTGGTGTGGTTTTGCAGTTGACGGAATTTGATCCATGCAGTGATTATTATTCGTTTGCATATTTCAATAGAGCTGATGTTCAAGAAGCAATGCATGCCAATGTCACAAAACTTAATCATGTTTGGGACCTCTGCAGTGTTGTCCTTGGTGACTGGAAAGATAGTCCCTCAACCATTCTTCCCTTACTCCAAGAGTTCATGTCAAGTGGACTCAGAGTCTGGGTATATAGGTAAGTTTTACACTCATTATTCTCCTTAAAACTATCATCATTAGCATCATAGTTATTATTTATCTTAGTAGTATAGTGACCCAAATTACTTTCCAAAAGTCTTCCATATTTAATATATGAATGTATACCAATCACTTGCATACAAAGATCCCTCACCTGGTTGTTCCTGGAAAAACAGTGAAACCAATTTTATTACTTACAATTACTACTTTCTATATAATTATAATTTTTTGTTACTTAGGGGACACTTGTTTACTTTTATAGGTATAAGTAATTGTTAAGCGACTATATTGAACATTAAGAAAGTGATACGTTTCTGTTTATATTAAAAAATCTCAAGACATTTTTAATTCTCATAAAGTCAAAATATCAATCAAATCACTCCTAATAGACGCAAAAACAACAATTTTAAACTGTTGTTATAGAGTTTTATAACTAAAACATATTCCATTCGCTTCACATTAAAATAGTTTTTGGTATTTTCTAATAAGGACATCAATTTAGATGACATTTTCTTTTCTCAATAGTGATTTCGACACAAATAGATCATGTACCTTAGGCATACCTGGTTGTATAGACCTAATGCAGATCTCCTTTTACAATCCCACGCAGTGGTGACACAGATGGAAGGGTACCTGTTACATCTACTCAGTACTCAATAAACAAGATGAATCTTCCTACCAAAACTCCATGGTATCCTTGGGCTCTTGATGGAGAGGTAATTAGTTAAAGAGGTCTACATAGAAACCTTCATCTATCAGAATTATACAGAAAGTGAGAGTTTTACTTATTTATTTATTTCTCTTCGGATGCTGCTTGTATTTCAGGTTGGTGGGTATGCACAAGTTTATAAGGGAGACTTGACATTTGCTACAGTAAGAGGAGCTGGACATGAAGTACCTGCTTACCAGCCTGCAAGAGCACTTTCTTTGATCAAGAACTTCCTTTCTGGCCAACCTCTCCCACAGGCTGCATTTTAGTAATTAAAAAAAAAAAATCCTCATCAATTCTGTTGGCATTTTTATTGATCTATTATGAAACTATCCATGTTAGATTTTAGATGATTGTATTAAATAATTTGTAAATGCCTTCCATGTAAAGAAAGAAAAAAACAAAAGGCTAATTCTACGGTACACCCAGTTTATCTATAAGCTTGACCCTTTAGGCTTTATCTTTAGTATTAGGTAAAAGTTTTAACTTGGTAAGAAGGATGCTTTAGATTACTTATTTGATGTGGATCCCGCTGTTAATTTATTTTACTTTTGTTATATTTAGTTAGTGTAGGTTTCACTTAATATTCTAATTAATTATTTATTAGAATTAAGTGCGCTAAATTATGTAATAATATGGAATTCATGAAACTAGTGTGGACTAATATTAATAGTGTTGTAATAAATTATTTAGGTTTGAAGTTTATTTATTTATTTGTAGTTAATTAGCATAATACAAAATAAAATTCAGATTGTAAATAACATATATCGTCAAATTAGAGCTATAGAAAATTAAAAATATCGCAGGAAGATGAAATATAATTGTAAAACTCAAAAAAAATATAAAAACTATATTTATTCACTACAACATCAAATGGAATTTATATATATATATATATGAGCTCATTAAAAAAAATATTTCATAAATAAATAATAAAAAATAAATAATAGTTTGAATATGATATTACAAAGTGTACTTGATAACTGTCATGAATTGGCTATCAATATAGATTTGTTTATCTAATTCTAGCTCCAGAGTATTTGCAAAAAAAGTTAGAAAGTGCTAGATGAGATCATCCGACCACTCACTCTGATTGCTAAATCAGTAAAAGTATTAAGGTTACAGAAAAGTATCTTAGTTGTAAAAGATTGTGTGTATCTAATATGTTGTATCTCAATCCCTTATACAGTAAAGTCTCGATAAATTAATATTCGATAAATTAATAACCTCGAGTAAATAATAATTTTGCTAAATTTATAATAAATAATTTTTAAAAAAAAATTTAAAGCCTATTGAAAATATAAAATAATAATTCATAAAATACATATAAAAATTACATATACTGTTTAAATTCATAAAATAAAATACTTTCTATATAATTTCTATTTTTAAATTTTATTCTTTCATAAAATATGTAAGTCAATTGTTTCTTCTTTACAAGTGAATTTAGTTCAATTTCATTTTTAACCTTTTGCAAAGCATAAACCATACATGGTATATTTTTCTCATGTTGAAGCAAGTAATTTTTCAAGATCTCCACCGCAAGAAAAGCCTCTTTTGGAGAAACATGTGGTAAAATATTACTATCATCTGGATCTTGATCGTCATTAGCTGGCACACCCCATTAATCCTTCAATAATTTCTTCATTTGTTAATGATTCTATTAAAGCTTCATTTTTATTAGGATAATTCAAAATCTGCTCAATGTTCATAGCATATCTATAGTGCATATTAGAAATAACTTATTCAAGTCCATGAATCCCTTCAACGTCACCAATTTTTTGTTCTAGAGGCATACTTTCCTCGGATTGAATTTTATAATATTTGAAACAATTTGTAATAGTTGTTGTCTTCACATCAATATTCCAAGCAACATTAATAAAATTGATAACATCTAGCACATTAATTTTTTTAGGATTTATTGCTCCCATCTCATAGCCTTCCAAAATGCTAAAATAAAAACGATGCCAATAATAAACCTTAAATATTCGAATAATTCCAGCATCACATGGTTGAATTTTTGATATTGTATTTGGAGGCAAAAAGAATAATTCAACATTTTTCAAGCCTTTGATAACCTTGGAATGGACTGGGCAATTATCTACGATAAGCAGCACCTTTCTACCGATCATTCTATTGTCAAACCAACGAACAAATTCTTGAAAAAGTAATCCAGTCATCTATACTTTCTTGTTGACTCGATAATGACAATTAAGATTGATAATATTCACATTCTTAAAATATCTAGTATTACAAACTTACCAATAATCCACATAGGTACTTTATCTGAACCATCCCTGTAACACCCCCATCACATGTTAACCAATAAACATTAGCCAGGAAGCATACAAGCGTCGTAGAATATATACTACAGGTAGATAGGTCAATATGTAGGTTGTTAAGAATCCAGACACAAGGTTATTAACATATAAACATATGATTATACTTAAACATCATTTAACAAGTATTACAAACATCTTCTTATGCCTTATAAGGCATACTTCCATATATATCACATAACTGCATACAAATATGCATCAGGAGGAGACTTCACAAAACTGGCCCAACTTGACAGAACTGTTAAAAGCTAGAGTTCGCATACAACCAACGGATGCACTACTATTTACAAACCTGAAAAGAAAAATTTTGGAGAAGGGTGAGCCTCCAACTCAGTAAATAAATAATCAACATAATCTATATCACATACACTTAATACAATTTCCACCCAATCACATAACTTTTCATGATATTCATAGTTTAGGTATAAAGTCATATCATTCTACTCAATTCATTACAACCATCATAGAACAAATACAATTCAACAATTATGGTTAGTTCTCACGGCTTGTGGATCCCCTTTAATGTGCTGCTCCACCTCATCCTCACATATCACACACGTAAGCTGCTCCGCCTCATCTCACATTATACACTTTTATAGTCTCTCTAGGCTTTAGCCTCCCAAGGCTATATATATATATATCTTTTTTTTTCATAGGGGAATCCACCATTCACATGCACATATGCACTTAACATCACAATTCAATCATTTCACTTATATCATATTTCAGCAATAACAATTGTTCCACTCAACACCAATCATTTCCATCTCAGTCATTCAAACATAAACAATATTAAGCAAACGCAACCATTTGCGGAACATTTGATTAAATATATGAACATAGCAAATATTAACTATTTACTTACTCAAAATATACTTATTCCTTTAGCATATAAGAACCTCCTTTCTCCACAACTTCCTTTCCAGGCCTTTGAGTACCTGTCAACACATTCATCAATTCACATTTCATGCATATTACAAATATTCATGTAAATGCGAGTTCTAATGCATTACAAGATCATCCCCTCTCTAATTCATAGGTCTAACTCTTCCTCTAAGACTCTCAATTACTGTTTTAATATTCTATAAACATTTTCCATCTAGTTAAATACCAATTTAACTCAAATTAACATCAATAAATTGCATAAAACTAATCTCCAACATTTCTGTTTTCTAGACAGAATTTAGTACCAAGGTATATTTATTGCTGGGCAAAATTGGCTTAATACAAAAATCTCATATTAAATAGAAATATCCATTTATGCATCTAGTTTCATCTCCAAGAAGAATTACTTAATTCCGACTTCTATAGATTTAATTATTTTCAAATTACTGAGCAAGGGTCATACAGCTAGTTATACCCGAGCAGCAATCTGTTTGCTCAATTTAAGCAACCAAAACGGCAAAAATAGCAAAATCACAAAACTACAAAGTTATAGAGGACTCTTTAAAATTTCCATAGACACCAATTAAGCTTAATTTGGACTTATATAGCCCATGTTATGCCTAAAATACAGAACATCAAGGTTGCTGGAATTTTGACAATTTTCTATCTTAACATACTTAAACTTAAATCAAGCTTAATCTTTATGCAATCATTCAATACTCTACTAATTCATGATAATCAGACCTTTAATTAATCAATGAGAGCATCAAATGAAGTTTTTCCAATTTGTAATCATGAACCCTAATGACAAATTAATAACACTCAAGTAACAACTTACCAATTTCAGCTTTTAGGTTGCTAATATGCTTAAATCCTTTAGCTTTAGCTTGGCTCCTTCAATAGTTGGCAAAAACCTATCTTAATCTTAAGTTTTTCTAGGTATTCCACTCCTCTCTCTTATTCCAAATTTTGTGTTTTTGGCCATGAACGAATTTTAAAGAAATGAAGAGGTAAAATGAGCTTACTCATGGTTCCAATTTCCAATATTCCTCTCTTAATGCCACCACCTACTAACTTTTAATTGTATCTTTTAAGTCCAATCTATTTACCCAACCTTCAACTATTGGTTCAATTAAGTCTTAAGGCTTAATACACATAACCCAAGTACTTAATCAACTTATCTAAATTAATAATCTAATATCATGCTTCTTATTCTCTACTTATAATTAATATATATATATATGTTCTCATAAAATAAAAATATCATTGATATACCATAATGTGCCCAATGATTAAATGTAAATGCACATAACATGGATGATGAGAAAATGCAGGCGTTACAATCCCCATTGTAACAAACAACAACAGTAATTTTTTCCTTGTCCTTTTTCCGTCCTTCTAATTGCTTTGTAGCTAGTGAATGATCAACTTGCAAATGATAAAATAATAATGTTTCATCCATATTATAAATATCCTTCCAATGAAACTTGTCCAATTTAGCTTGAATTTCAGGTAAAGCATTTTCAATATTTCCATGACAACTGAACCACTTTCACTGAACTTTCTATAAAACTTAATCCCATGTCTCACCTTGAACCGCTCTAGCCAACCACTTAAGAAGTTAAAGTTTGAATCTGCATCACCACATATTTTCTGTAGAAACTGATATTGAAGAAACCACTCATACAATACCTTTTCTAATTCTGGATATTTAGCTGATTTATGCCTTTTAACATTGCTATTTGTTATCTTGTTTGACAAATATTTTGCTGACCTTTTGATAGTATTTGATATTGCTCATTGGCTGAGAAAGAGATCAAACTTTTGTTGAACCCATTGTTGCAAATCTTTTTTACTTGAAGATGGATGCTCATTTTTGTACTTACATAATGCTTTTCGCATCTCATCTGTTAGTGTAGATGTTTTTATACCTTTCAAATGAGAAGCCACGGAGGAGAAGATATATATGAATTCTTATATTTTGATATATGAAATTAAAGTGCATATTTCTACTTATAAATATTTTATTATGCACTTGAAACACTTCATATTCTAATGTACGTACATGCATGCATTGCATTTTAAACTACATCCTTCCCAAAATTAGCTCTGATATAATGCATCATCGTCCATCATGCATCTAGAATATCAGAGATCATTTCTAAATTCTTTAATTCTTTCATTAATTTTATACGAATTTAAAAAAAATGATGTATAAAATATTAATTATTCTCTAAAATAATAAATATTAATTTATTGATAAAATAATAACTTCTATAAGAAAATAATTTTTTCTGATCCCAAGGTTATTATTTATAGAGGTTCTACTGTATAGGGTTTGGAGGTCTTCTAGTCTTATTAGAAAAAAGACTATATAAATGTATAATCCCTTAATCCTACTAAGATTAATCTTCTTAGTCGTACAATAATGTCCTATATCAACTACTCAATTAGAATCTGACTATGACTTGGTCTTTAAGACTTGTAGTTATACTTGAACTCGGATTTAAATAATTCTATCTTTCTCAGCTATTTTTACTCGGAATCGCAGTACTAATAGTTTGACTACTCATTCTCTAGTATTTAAAACATATAAAATAAAACCGCTCTAATTGACATCAATTGTGAAGATAAAACATTAAAACTTAATAAAATTGAGATTACTTTCTTATTTAGATTAAGATAATTAATATAATTAGTTGGTTTATTAAGAAAAAAATGCAGTTTTGTTCTTGTTTCAGTAGTAATTGGTCATTAACTTATTCTTAATTATTTTATTCAAATAATTAGTATGCTTAAGAATTGTTGTTCTGAAGCGCTAAGTTTGAATTAGTGAGTTAGAAAAGAAATATGTCGAAGATTAAATGGTTATAGATTTAAAGGCCATTCAATATAGTTATAGCCAATAATGTCCATGTTAAGAAGAAAATTAAAGTTGAAGATTAATTCACAGTGATTACTTTGTCGAATTATTATATAGAAGAACTTCTTTTATCATAGAATAGGTGTGGAGTAATATAATTAATCCTTATGTATTTTCTTGTGAAACATTACAAGAAAAGTAAAAAAAAAAAAAATTATTTATTCAATAATCCAATTTTAATGTGATGGACTCGGAAGACAATAAGATATGTTTTGGTCACAAAAGACGAGATTAAATTTATGATGGTCCTTTAAAGTTAAGGACTTTTAATTTAGATTTTATGATGAGTAAATGACACTCTTAAGAAAAGAATTTAATAATTTAATAGTGTCTTAGAGATTATTTACGTGTCTAATATTTTGATCAAGTACGCATTTTTTAGACTCGTTAGTTTAGCGGTTGTTTGGTTTATAATTTTTGTTATTACTATTATTTAATTATAAATATTTTCAATTCATAAAGTTTAGATTAAACTTTTTATCTTAAAAAATATTTATACATTAACTAACACTAAATTCGATACATATAATAATAATAATAATAATAAGGCATAATCAATAATATATCGCATTAAATTGAGAAGATAAATTTTTAATTACATTTATATAAACTAATACTACAAATATACTATACTAAGAATGATTATGTTTTGTTAACAAATAGGGGATTCCGGGTTGGAGTTTTTTATTTGGTTGTGTCCAAAGACCGGATAAATTGAGATTTTTATACAAAATCTCGTTTTCCTTTTAGAAAATTTGCTAATTATTTCAAAGTAATTAATATTATGTGTGGTTAAGATATAATAAGATATATTAAAAAATTTATTTCATTTCATAAAAAATCATAAGAGATAAAGTAAAATAGAAATAATAAAGTTGAAAGAGACTTTAATGTTATGTATTATATTGACTTACTAATGTGGAATTAATTTAAAATTTTTATTTATTTTATTAGAATTTAATTTAACTATAATCAGTTATACAAAAATCTAATTATATAGAATTATAAATTAACTCTCACTTTATTGAAAGCATGTACACTTCAGATTTAAAAATAAATTTTATAAAATTTAACCAAATACGAAATAAAAATAGATTTAATGATTTATTACAATGAGTAGGAGAAAACACCCAATTAAAAAGAGAAGGAGAGTTGGGAAATATGTAATCTAACATCAAGTGAAAAAGATCAAAGATAATCAAAATGTCAAAATTTGAAACTACATACTTAAATCCATATTTAAATTTAAAATATGTGGATTAAAGTAGTAGTTGATCTTATATTTATTTGCTTTCTTTTCCTCTTTTGACTACAATGTTTCTATTCCCTAAAGAACCCGATAGAGTTGTCGAAGCCACCCAATCCGCCGCCTGATTACAAGTCCTGCTAATATGAACTACGGAGTGGGAACCAAGAGCCTTAAACTTGTCCAAAATAGCTGAGATAATAGGATCAATCTCTGAGAAAATAGAGGCTCCAACAATAAAAGAATTAGCAAGAACTAAACAATCTGTTTCAAAAATACAATTGAGGAACTTCTTAGAGGAAGCAAAAATTGTAGCATCCAAGAGGGCCAGAGCTTCGGCCACCAGAGGAGATGAGGCCGGAACAACCCTAGAGCAACTATCCACGAGATTCCCCCGATCATCTCGAGCAACAACAGCAATCCCAACCACACCTCTCTTATAATCAAATGTCGCATCAGAGTTTAGCTTGATAAACCGCAAGGGGCTTCCATGCAACCTGCACAGAACCATCATCACCTGAAACATGTACATTATTAGAAGCAGGGCAGATGGCCAAATTACATTCATATGCATAAATAGAGGCTCTCCGACAGGTTTCCTCAGGGTTAGGATTAATGCCATTAAAAACAAAATCATTTTTGGACTTCCACAAGCTCCAACAAAGACTAATAAATTTCAGGGCCCATAATTGATCTGCAGACTTTTTGAATAGTTCCAGAGCCTGTAGCCACCAATTCGCAAGGGAACAAATAGGTAGGGGTTAGGAATAAAGCCAATATTTAGTCTCATCAACGAAGCTCTGGCGTGGTCATAGAAAAAGATCACATGCTCCACAGATTCAATCTCGGGACAGCTAATAGTGATTAGGACATTAAACAGTTCTAGTTTACTACAACTCAAACTTTTCATCAACAATTCTTACAATTCTTAATTTTAAAATAAATAGACTAAAGTAAGTTAACTAATTTTTTTATTATTTTAAAAAAATTACAAATTTGATATTTTAGCTTTTCTATATTTTTGTATCTAAGCTATTTCTTTTGTTCAATTAAGTGTCTGAACCTACTAAAAAACTGAATATAGTATATCTAACCGGTTTTACAAGTTAAAAGTGCTTTATTTTAAATATATAATTTATTTAAATTCCATCATTTAAAATAATATCGTATTTTCTTTCTTTTTTTAATCTATTTTCAATATTATTTTTTAAAGATTTTGTTTGTTTCTCAAGAAATTAAAAGAGAAAATAGTAAATTTCTTTCTTTCTCTCATTCATTCAAATAAAAAGAATTTTAAAATTTAAATACTATTTTCTTATCTTTTTATTTTATGGCATTCACCTAAAAGAATAAAATATATTTTTTCGTCTAAAAATAATAAAAAAAAGAGAGGAATGTATTACGTGTTCTTTAAAAAATAATTTCTAGAAATAAGAAAATCATAAGTAAACTTTTTTTTTTAACAAAAAAGGAATAAAATAATTAAAAATTACATTAATCCAACATTTTTGTTTCTATTGCTAAAAAGTGATTTAATAAAAAATTAAAAGAATAAGAAATATAAAAAATAAGAAATAAAAAAATTGTAAATAATAATAAGTAAGGATTTTTATATCATTTATTGTGTAAACTGAGTTAAATTATTACTTTAACCTGTAAAAGACACCGTAATATATATATTAGTTTCTGATATTTAAAAACTTTTTGACATGTGTGCTTAATTTTTGACACATAGAATTTTTATTCTAACATGTGTACTTATTTTTGACACATGAGATTCAAGCTTATGTGTAATTTTATAATTTTTTATATTAATTTTATGGATTAATAAGTTATATTTCTAATTAAATACTGACTCTAATTCTAAAAAAATAACATATAAATTATATTTTAATATTATATTAACTAATAAATAGTTTCATAATCAGATAATTCTACTAATTCTATCATAAAAAATAACATATTAATTATTTTTTAATATTTTATTAACTAATAAATTAATTTTATAATTAGATAATAATTCTACCTATAGAAAATAACATCTTAAATTATATTTTTAATATTATATTTAATAATAAATTATTTCTTAATTCAATAATAAGTTTTTAATCTTAAAAATAGTAATATCAATTATATTGATAGTATTAATTTATATAATATCAAAACTAACTAATAAATCTCTTTACAGAAATTTATATTATTGCACTAATTAAGATTTTAAAATTTTTAAAAAAATAAGAAGGACATTTGAAAATAAGTAGCTTGCTACTATTTTTTAAAATATTATAAATATAATATTAAATATTAAGAATATTAGTAAATTGAATCTATCAACTTGATTATATAATCAAAATAATAATAACGGTCATGCATGGCATGAATAAACAATTAGTATACATAAATTAGTAGCTCAAATTTTGATTGAAAAAAATAATTCAAATACTGAAATAAAAAAATTAAAAAGTTAAGATATTAAATTTATAATTATCTCTATTATCTTTCAAACTTATTTATTATTCTTTAATTTCAAATTGTTACAGTTTAATTTGAACTTTTACAAAAAAAATAACAAATTAAGTTATTCCTAATATCTCTTAAAAATATTAATTTAAATTCTTTAAAAATAATTGAAATAAATATTTTTACTTTATTTATAAAATTAAAATAATATATGATACCATATTTAATATCTTTACTTATTAATATAAAATTTTTGGTAATGTACTTTAGGTTTAATATATGATTAACATAAATTATTAAAATTATATATTATATATTATTGAAAATAAGAATTTAATATGATGTTATTATCAGTAATTGAATATTTTATTAGTAACATCTAATAATAATTTATTAAATACTTAACATTAATCATCTATAAACTATTAGCTATCAATGATCATCTACTAACAATAATTGTCAGTTATCAATTACAATTTAACTAAACAAGTCCTAAGATCATATGTTTGGGGTTTAATAGAATAGCAATAGTATTATCAACATGGAGTGAAGTAGGATTATATTGAGAGAAACCAAGCTCCACTAGAAGTCAACGGAACTAAACCATCTCTGAACAAACAATAACATAGCACGATGTTGATATTTAGTTGAAGATTTAGAAACACGAGCTTGCTTTTTACTCTTCCAAGAAATCAAGAAATTGCCAATAAACATGCACCAGCCCATGACAGATCGTCGAGTATCCGGTCAGTCAACTAATCAGTGTCATTATAGGCAAAAAGATGAAGAGAAGAACCAGCTGGAAAGAATAACCCAATAGCTAAATGTAAATGACGGGGATGTTGCATGAATTGACTTACTTGTTGGACGACAAAGGAAATCTTTGGCGTCATAATAGTCAAGTAGTTTAAGTTGTCCACCAATTATTGATAAATAGTAGGATTAGAAATAAGATCCCCGTCCTCACTACGATATTTTATGTTGACTTCTAGTGGAGTATCCATGGGAGAGGCATCTTAAAGACCTGTTAATTTAAGCAAATCCTGTATGTATTTATGTTGATTCAAAAAAATACTAGAAAAATTAGAATGAACTTCCAAACCCCAGAAGTAAGTAAGAGGATCAAGATCCTTCATATGAAATGAGGCTTGAAGATGTTGTAAACGAGCAATTAAGGCAGAATCTATCCTAGTAATAACAATATCATCAATATAAACTAGAAGAAGAACAATACCGGTAGTTGTCTTGTAAAGAAATAATGATGAGTCATATTGCCTTTGCTTAAATGAAAATTGAATCAAGGTGGATCAAAATTTATCAAACCAAGCTTAGGGAGCTGGCTTCAACCTATAGAGCGATTTTTTCAACTTACAAACATCCAAATAAGAGGAGAAAGGCAAGCCAGGTGGTAAAACAATGTAAATCTCCTCTTTGAGATTATCATAAAAAAAAAAGCATCTTTAACATTCATCTGATAAAGTGGCTAGCCTTATGAGGCAACAATCTAGATAACTATATGAACCATAGTCATCTTGGCAATGGGAGCAAAAGTCTCTTCATAATTGACCCTATACTTTTGTTTATTACCAAGGGCAACTAGACGTGCCTTATAGCGATCTAGAATACCATCATAACGAAGCTTGATTAAATAGATCCATTTACAACCAATGGCTTTAACATTAGCCAGACAATGAATAATATTCCATGAGCTTGAAGTTCTTCTTTCATAGCCTCATGCCAAAAATCATATTTAGCAGCTTCTGAATAACATGAAAGAATAAAAACACTGGTTAAAGTAGTATGAAAAGATGTGTAGGGTAATCCATACCAATAAGGCAGATGAGTGATTCTGGAAGAGCGCCACATAGTACTTGAGAACTAATTGTCCGCGAAAGAAACATTTTGAATAGGCTCAGATGTCCTTAATAGCATGAATAACTAACTCATTACCATTAGCAAACATATATTTTTAGAATATTTTTGAACATTGCTAGAATTGGTCATATCATAGGATGCGTCAGAATCAACAAGCCAAGATAAGGATGGTAGAATGCGCTTACCTTGAAGCCCTAAGGCTGAAAAGGTTTAATAATCATTAGTTGAATCATTTCTGGAGTAAGAGCCAACTTATCAACAGTTGTTGAACCAACAACAACTAGATTAGCAACAACAGCCTAATTGGCTTGACAATTTTAGGGACGAATAGGACACTCTTTAATAGTATGCCCAGGTTTTTTTACAATAGTTGCACCATTTCTTTGCATAGTAAACAACAATATGTCTGCATTCCTTGCAGCTAAAGTGTTGGACTTGTCGCCTGTCTCTCCCTTTGCTTTTCCCATGAGTTGCAGCATAAGCAATTGTATTATCATGCGTTTTATTTTACTGGAAAATATATTGTGTTGCAAGACGTTGTTCTTCACAAAGTAATTCTCTAAAGCATACATCCAAATAAAGAGAAGGATCATGATTCACCAGAATGGAGCGGGCTGCCTCATATTCAGATGTAATTTCATTAAAAACTAATCTTGCTTGCTTTGTTCATGAACTTTTTGAATAATAATAGAGATTTAGTTGGTACTTGGATGTAAATCATGTCAACATATTCTACCCATAAGTTTTGAAATCCAAAGAAATAATCTTGGATGGACAGATCACCTTGAGAGTACCTAGCAATCTTGTACTTTAATTGAAAATATTTGGTTGTATTTTTCTAATTATAAACCTTTTTAAATACTCCCACATGTGCTTAGTTGTCTTCAATGGCTTCAGATTGGGAACAAGTGACTGATCAACTGATCCCAAAATCTATATCATGACTTTAGCATCTTTGACGTGCCACTGAGCCAATTTAGGAGGTTTAATAGGAGCTGGATCGCTATCATCGATATGACACCCAAAGTTTCTTTCCCTTGAAAAATAATCAAAACTGTAATCCTAGGTAAAATAATTCTTACCCATGAAACGCACACTAAAAATATCCATATTGCTAGTTGACATGATACCCGTAACTCACCAAATGCAGCAAGAAGTAAACAAAAACAACTAATCCAAGAGTTTAAAGAAAAAAAATACCAAAAATTAACACTCAACAAAGAATACCAGAAATATACCCAACACCAAGATCTTAGACTTATAAGAAAACTCTTTAAAATTCTAAATTATACTTTGACACCATATCATTTGGATTGAATGTCTTTCATGATGAGAGTTCCTCTCATTATATAGAAATTATAGAGATTTACAAGGCTGATTTTCAGCCATTACATCAACTAACTCTAGGCTAATTTCTAGTAATTAGATCTATCTAAATAAGGAAGTAATGGCTAATTAGATCTATCTAAAAAAGAAATTTACATCTATACTACTTAATTACAATATATATATAGTTGTAATACATGATTTATACTTTGATATATGCCTTGATATATAATGTCATGACAGTGCAAAAAATGAATAAATAAAGAGAATTGAAACACATATTTTTTAGAGAAGAATAAAATAATATTGAAAAATTGTCTCATGAAATGCAAGTAAATGAAATGAATATAGAACTATATAAGCATGATTATACTATCAATTAGAGGAGAAAAGGGAGGTAGAACAAGAATGGCAAAGAGAAGAATTGAATAGTTAGGGTTTGTGTAAGAATTGGGGTTGGTAAGATGAATGATTAGCTTTGAGAGAAGGGAAAGGGAAAGTGGCATTTCTACATATATTAAATGGTGTTGTTTTGTTATGTATTGTGGATCATTACTTTCAAAACATTCTCTCTCTATCGTTTCTCTCTTGTACCCAAACTTAAGATTTTCAAAAGCCACCAAAAGCTAACTCCTCCAATCGGTTTTCTTGTTCTTTAGACTGTAAATTTAGTGATTACATATCTTTTTTACTGAATTTTCAGTGTTTATGCTTATCTTTTTTATTATTGCTGGTATATTTTTATGATTTCGGTATAGGATTTTATTGTGGTGGCATTGTTTGGCCAAATCCTAATACGACGATTTCCGTCTCCTTTCATCAGTTTTAGACTTGTAGGTTTCCATCAATAAACATAAGTCAAAGAGGGACGGGAAGAGTTGCTACCTTTAGTAGAAGAGACTCAAATGTTTCTGTGCTTGGACTCAGATCTCCTATTTTTACTCATCTCTACCATCATTAATGGAAGCTTGAAGATTGCAAGGCCATAGATAGATGGTGATAGTCTGTTCTATAATGCCTTAAGTTTAAGTTTATATTGAGCTTTATTTATTGTGAACAACCTTGCAAATCAAAGGTGTTAGCTTTTGATTCAATAGTTTAGATGTGCCATCTTTTTACTTCTGATGGGTTTGGTTGAAGTCCCTACTCCATCTTGTTGGGTGGTGCTGCTAATGGGGAAGAAGAACAATCTTTTTGGTAGGGAGAAATATTAGTAGGGATGTTTCATTAATTTTACAAATATTGCAGGCTTATGGGCCAAGTTAATTTTTGGCTTTAAGTCCAATTTCTTGAATTTAATGGGTTGTTACCCATTTATTTAAACCCTTTTTTTTTGTTATAAGTTGGGTCATTGGCCTATTGTCTTAATTTATATTATGAAATGTAAGTTTAACCATCTTACATTGTTTTGCGTTTTAAGCTCTAATAAATGCTAGCAAAGAAAATTGTTGCTACACCATATCTTTAGATTATTGATACGTATTTATTAATTTTAAAATATAAATATGGGTCATTCATCTAATTTTAAAATGTAAAAACACTCATACGTAGATATCACTCTCCTATTAGTTATGGTGCATATTCTAAGTTTATGTAAAAATTTCCCTGCTAGCAATCTCTTTTAATTGTTCGAAAAAATTATGGATTGTTGATTGCAAATCTATTTTCAAACATTATTTATTTCTCTTTTTTACTTTTTGATTTTTCTATCGGTCTATTTTGTATTATGAGATCACGTCTTAAAAACATTAATTTTACTCTACTGTATAAAATATTATTCTAAAACCCCTTATTCTTCAATGATAACTATTAAAATATGAAATTACAATTCAAAACAACGGATAACTATTAATTTCCAGTAAATCTTGATAAAATTAGATAAAAATATTTAATTTTAAAAATTAAAATTCAACAATTTTTAAAGAGGGGTTGAAATTTTAAAGACCTTGATAGGATAGACATTTGTATTTAGGGCTAAAGAGCAAATTACCCACCAAATATACAAAAATAATTTTTGAAAAAAAAAATGCCATATAGAGAGAAAACATGGTTGGAAATTTGGAATATATAAATTTGAAAAATCCATCAAATAGGACCTGTAAAAAGAAACCACCACCTGTGAAAACCTGTAAACCGTTCAAAATATGGTTAGCCGGTCTGACAGGATTCCGGTTCAAACAGAATTGCTGAACCGTCCAGCCCGTGAGCAGCTCTCCTTTGAAAAATCATGTAATGGAAACAGAACGTCTCTCTCAACATCTGCTATACCACACTGCACAATCACCTCTATACTGCTCACGCCACAAATTACTCCCTCACAGTAATGAACCATACTCAATCCAGCAACCGGTCTGCGGACAAGAAGAGGAGGTGGTCCGGTCCAGCCACAATCCAATTATTAGACCATGACATCCTCTGCATAATCTTCTCCTTCCTCGATTTCTTCGACCTTGTTCGCTGTTCTGCTGTTTGCACATCGTGGTAATTTATTTTAATGTTAATTTTACAGTTCTATTCACTCTCTATTAACCAACTTAAGTAAATAATACTTTCTTTTGAAGGAATGTATTGATCAAACGATCAAAGTTGCTGCAATCACTTTATCTGAAGCAGAAGAAGAAGAAGGAGGGTGATAGTAATCTGGAGGAGTCATTAAGTGTGTATTTAGAGGTGTTAGCTATGAAGCATCATAGACAAGCTCTAAGTGAACCTTCTTCTGTTTATATTGACAAATGGAAAGCCCATTCACTTGGGTATAATTCTCTTCTTCTTTTACTTCATTCTTTTTGTTTTGATCGCTTGTTAGTTAGCTGTAAATTGAACAGTTTTGCCTGGGACTGTTGTTTGCCTCCATAAACTTACCATTATCTGATGCTTGTTTGTTTGTTGTTTGTTTGTTTGTTTGTTATGAATAAAAGACTGTGGTATCTGTTAGGGAAACATCATAAACCTAATGGTAGGAATTAGAATCAGAATGGAATGGATGTCCACATCTCAAGAATCCTTTTCCAAGTTTATTTTTTGATAACTAAAAATAGTTCAATGACAATCACAAGAATTAGACTTTGTATTAGATGTCATTTTAACATAAATTCCAAGTAGTTGAAATATAAGAATTACAATCCATTCCCAATTATAATGCCAACCAAACATGTGCCTAAGGCTTTTTATTTGAAAATTTCTTATTTGTTCGAGTTTCTTTTGTGGGCGGTGGATATATGCAGAAGTGTGCAGCTGCTGTATAATATTGTCTAATCTTGGATTTTACTAGGGTTGATCAATGCCGTATGAAGATGGGCTTGCTTCTCACTGGTGTAGGTGACAAGGTATGTTCCCTTTTTGAACTAATTTTAGTGTCTGATAGTGTATTTTCTTTTATTACGAGACACATTTGCTGTTTATTTTTTTGATTGAAGTAGATTCCACTTGAACAACATGCGAATTACTTCTCTAATTTTTTTGTGGTATTATAGATGTTAAGTTCTGCTGGTCTTTTTGTTTTATTTCTTGGATGGACTAAATGTGGCGATCTCATTTAGTTTTAATGATATCATGGCTGTGACCACCTTTACACCTCAATGGAATTGGCACAGAATGTTGGTTAGTACAAGCCCTGCTGGGTGGGATTTTGCAGTATTTAGATACTGGCTTCTGGATATCGCATTTTTGATTGATGCCTATTTTCTCGAACCAGACTGCTGATCTGAATTCCAGTAGCTGGTGGATGATGTAACTCTCAATAATGATCCTGCCAATCATCATGAATTCTTTTGTATTTAAATCTTATTGTGATTTAATTGGGGTTTTTTTTCTCTACGAACATAATATTTTGTTGCACTGATTGGGAGGTTATGGAAGCTGACCAATTGTTTACCATTGTATAGACATAGGGTATAGATGTAAAATGTAAATATGGATGGAACATGCTATTTTAACACATGTTTTTGTGCTTCCACATTTCTTTCTTATCCATGTTTCTTGTTTATATTTTTTATTCTTTTAAATGTTATTACTAAGTATAAAATCAAAAGAGAAGATATGAACACTCCAGAATCAGCACATTGTACAATACAAAATAGTCTTTCTTTTACTTTTACATTCCTAGGTCGTATAAAGGGAAAGTATGAAATCCTAAGATTTAAGGCTTGTTTAATGCCCTCTAGACATAATACATGCTAGATGCATTTATGCATCAAGATATTCGTTTTTGGATTGGGTGGATGTGGAGAAATTAACATATATATATATATATATATATATATATATATATTATAGTGCTTGAATTTGAGCTCTATATGTCTAGTATACTTTCTGGCAATATGGTTTCACTTTTAATTTTAATGTGATATTTTTGTGGTATTTCTTTTAAGTTTTCCTATGTAGAGGATATGACTCTGTTGTATAGTACAATTCTGCTGACTTTTGCATAGCAATTATGGTAGGCCATGCGTCTCTGGTCATTGGAAAGCTACAAATGTATAGAAGAATATTCAATCCCAAATGCATGTTCCTTAGTTGACTTTGATTTCGATGAAAGCAAGGTAACTTATTGAAGTATGATTACATTGAAGTATCTCATGTTGAGGGACCTTGACTTAATACTCATGTTTTATCCCAATTGCTTACCACATATTCTTGGAGATTGTTGGTTTGATTGGCACACAAGTATGCTTATGGAGGCGCAATGGGCCAATGAGTACATTTCCTCCACGTGGAGGCACATATATGAAGGGTTTATGCATGCGGTACAAACATACAATATTTTCTTCTAATGCTAAGCTTTCTTTTATATAGTTATAGCAGATTTTAAGTTCCTGTGTATGTCAGCATTAGATTGCTTCAAGAATTCATTTTGTGCAAGGTTGTGCAATTTTATTTCAAGTCAAACTAATTTAATCTAATGTCTCCTCAAAGCTATCTTGATCCCGAAGCTGTGGTTGGATGCGAGGATGGGACAGCTCGTATTTTTGACTTGTACAGTAAGAAGTGTTCTAAAATCATTAGGTGTGTGCTGCTAAAATTTTCTTTCATTATTCTTTCCTTCCCCTGCTACTACCTCACAAAATTAAAAATCATGATTTTGACCATAGTGAGTAATCTTCATTATTTAACTGAACATCCAACAGAAAGTGGTCTGTCATGGTCAGATTAGAAATCGGCTGTCATGGTCAGACTAGAAATCTTTTTAATGCTTGGAAAGCCATTTCAACTTTTAGAAGTGCACATAAACTGAATAGAGATTGGTGAGAAAATACAATATTTAAAAAGAGCCTGGTAGTAAAAGGGAAAACAGTAGACAAAATTATAGTCTGTTGTTAATGTGTTTGAACTTTGTGTCTTCCATTATGTTTTCATTTCTTAACTGCAGGATGCATCCTGAGCCTGTGACGTGCTTGTCTTTGGGTGATGAGCAGATAATTCTTGGTGGTTCCTCATTAGGAAGGATCACGGTATCTGATTATTCTTCTGATCAGTGTATAGCTACACTGAAACCCACTGATTCTACAGGTTGCACTTTCTTTTCCACTTTATGAAGAACTACTCTGTTTGTAATTGCGGTCTAGCCATGTGTCTGACTATGTGTTAACCATTCTTTCCGATTTTTCTTAGTATTTCCTTTTTAAGTAATTGATTTCTCGTCTTTTCGTTACTACAGAAAGACAAAAGTTTTGAGAAAAAAGAAAAAAAGAAAAGTGTTATCTCTGTAGCTTCTTGTTTTAGAGTGTTGGTGCCTTTCCTAATTTAAGACATGATTTTGAGACATGATAAATTTGCCACTGATTTTTCTTCTTTGATCAATCCATTGAGCATTGCAAGTCACTTGACATAATTCTAATTCAATTTCCTGTCCCAGGCATCAAGACTTTGTGTTTCAACCCTCGTTCCCATATGGTGTTTTCTGGAACAGCCGCTGGATATACATCTTGTTGGGACCTTAGGTATACAATTCAGTACTCATTCTTTTGCATCATCCAAATAAATTATAGTATCATTTAGCTATGTTAGCAAACAAAAATTGTATTACACTTGGCCACAATATATTAGTCATGGTGGAAGTGGGCATCATTCAAGAAAAAGCACAGACCCCTACTATTTGTGTCATAAAGTAACTGATGAATGACACCAGGAGAGGGTAGGGCATATCAATCACTTTTGGCTGCTCAGTTCTTATAATATATCTCTCCCAGAGTTGAGATGGGGATTTCTGGACAGTTTAAAAAACAGGCGATACGTATGTAATGGGATTTTAGGCTTCCAATACATTATTTGCCAATAGTTGTAAGGGATCTGGAAACAACTAACCTTTAAGTTTTTCAAATTCTACTTGCGTTTTTTAACTCTTATCTCTTGTTTTTAGCTTCTGAGATGGAGACTCTTCAATAAAGAGTTTTAGCTAATATATTTCTAAATTTACTCATTTAAATCAGATTGTTCTTAAAATTACAGTAGGCGGTGCTCATTCCCATCTGATATCTTGTGATTTGGTTTGATACTGTTGCCCTGTTTCTGATACTGATATGCTTCACAATACCATCATTTAGAACTTTGTTTCTGGTTGGTCAGCATGCCTAATATTCCGTACCAGTCGTTGGAATTAGATGGCGTTTTCGATTGCCCTCTACATGTATGCACAATGGGATATGTATAAAACCCCTTTTTTGCTCCCTTCTGCTGTTAGCACATTGTTTTTTGTGCTTCATTTCATCTTTTTCAGAATCCCAACCATAATAATGAGTATTGAGCAGTAAACAAGGCATTCTTCCGTAGGCTTGGTTAGTGAAACAAGATTACGCTCGTCTTTTTGTGGTATTGAGTAATGATGAAACGCTAACAACATACATTTCAAACGACAACTAGACCACAAAATGCATTTGTTGTATAAATTCCTGTGAGTAATTGTTCTTTGTTTTTCTGCAGGATGATGAGACGAGTGTGGGAGACACGAGTGAGTCCAAATGTTGTGTATTCCTTGCAGCACCTGAGTAATGACAAATCATCATTGGTAGTTGGTGGAATAGATGGCGTGCTGCGGATTCTGGATCAGAACTCTGGAATTATTCTCTCAAGCTATGTTATAGACCATGATGCCGGATCGAGCTCCTCTGGATATTCACACGGAACAATTGAAAGGAGAAAAGGGAAAAGTCTACCCAGTGAGACCATCATCGACCAAATTCCTAGAAGTTCTCGACCTTCCATAACATGCTTGGCTGTTGGGATGAAGAAGGTGGTCACAACCCACAATAGCAAGTACATCAGAGTGTGGAAATTTAAGAAGTGAGAAAAATTTGTCATCTCAATAGACTAATGATAATTTTGTAGAATAATATGTGATTTTCCGGTTGCTTTACAAGAATGACTTTCTAGTTCCTTTGCAAGAATTTCTGATAAATATAAGCAATGTTTTTTTCAAAAGATAGTTTCTTTATCATTTTCTTTTAACAGGATTTCTTTTATCCAGAGATTTAAATATTCTCCTTATTAGAGAATCATCTGCTTTTGTTTTGGGTTGTAGAATGAGAACCAGCTATGGTTGGGGTTCGATGATGCAAATGACCAGTCTAAATAAAGAAGGCCTAAATCCAACAAAAGCTGCTTATCAGCTTATATATTGGACAAAGTGTCAATTTTCCTTCTAAATTTAAATACGTTCAATTTAAATTTTTTTTAATAATAAAATAACATTAAATTTTTAGATTTTAATTAAATTATAAAAATTAAAAATAATATTTATTTTATTAATTTACTGATACAATATTTAATGACGTATTATATAAGATCGTGTTTAGCAAAATTTAAAATTCGGATTTAATTGACTAAAATGACAAGTTATGGACCTATTTATTAAAAAAGTTAAAATTTAATTTATTTAAACCTTAGAAAGTTAAAATCTAACTTATTTAATTCTGAAAAAGTTGAACTTTAACTTATTTAATACTTTTTATTTTTGAGTCAATTAAATTAAATTTTTAAATTTTGCCAAATAAGCTTTTGTATAGCGTGTTGCTAGATATTATATCAATAAATTAACTAAATAAGTATTATTTTTAATTTTTATAATTCAATTAAAATTTAAAAATATAATATTATTTCACTTTTTAAAAAAGTTTAAATCGAATATATTTAACCCATAGACACAAGTGCAGGAGGTTATTTACTAAAAAAGTTTAAATTTGGTGTATTTGACTTTTGAACATAAATTTAGAGAACTATTTTAATTGAGTGTATTTGACCCTTAAACATAAATTCACATGGCAAATTGAACCTTTGTCCCTTATATATTTGATAGCTTTCATGTGTTTGATTAACACTTGAACTTTTAAAAATAAGGCTTTTCAATGTGAAGTTAGCATCTCTAATGACGTAATTTTTAATTTAAAGAGTATCATTTCATAAAACAATTTTAGTAATATTCAAATAGAAAAAGTAAAAAAAAATATTATTTAACATAAATAAATTTTTTATATTTTATATTTTATTTTATTTTTATTTCTATTAGCATTAATGGTCTTTTCTTTCATTTTTATAAATAAAAGAATTTAAAATATCAATAATAAAGTACAAAGAATTTTATTATGCATTTATTAAATTTAGAATAGAAAATGATTGGAGAGCGAAATAACTTTTCAAAAATGATTGGAGAGCGAAATTTAAAGAATAAAGAGTTCATTAGAGTTTTACTTTATGAGATAACTTTTCAAAAATTAAAATAAAGAATTTGATATTACATAAAAATTAAATTAAAGATGCTCCAAGTGAAAGTGTTGGGAGCAAGCAATTTTTTTCAACAACAAATTCTAGAGTCAATTTATGCATTAAGCCAATGAATAAAAACCAATAAGTTAAATATCACTTAAATTAATCTTGATTCTTAATGTTTTCTAATTTTAGTTAATAAATTTATATTAATTGAAGAAGAAGAGCATGTCCCTAGATGAATACTTTTAGATTTAGAGAGAACACATGAAAGTGATAAGAATTTTTTAATCAGCTACTGAAGAAAATGTAACTGCCTCCTACACAACTAATAATAATCCTCTAACAAACTAATGTTGAATCAGCTCCTGACTAATTAACTCATTCATAATAAATATATTTCTTCATCCCCCCTTCAAGTTGGAGGTTAGTGAATGTCAACTAATCCCAACTTGGATAACAGAAAGTGAAACTGAGAAGCAGCTGAAGATTTAGTAAAGAGATCAATGAGCTGCAACTTGGAGGAAATATGGTGAGGAGAGATGAATCCTCCCTTGAGTTTGTTGTGTACTAAATGACAGTCAATCTCTAGATGTTTCTACATTCATGGAATACAGGATTTGCAGCAATGTGAAGGGCTGCATGATTATCACATCAAAGTGCAATGGGAAGAGAAAGTGGGATATGTAAGTCCTGAAGCACATAAGTCACCCGCTGCAATTCACACACCGTGGCAGCCATGCTCTGATATTTTACTTCAGCAGAAGAACGAGAAATAGCATATTATTTCTTTGTCTTCTAGGACACAAAGCACCACTAAGAGAAATACAATAGCCAGTGAGGAAACACCTTGTGTCAACGTAGGAGGCCCAATTAGCATCACAGTAGGCTGGAAGCACAGTCATTGGAAGAAGGGAAGAAAATACCTTTGGAAGGACAAGCCTTAAGGTATTCCAAAAGATGAAGTGCAACATCCCAATGAGCTTGAGTTAGCTGATTTACAAATTGGCTAAGTTGTTCTACTAAATAGGTAATGTCGGAACGAGTAAGATTTAAATATAAAAGTCTGCCAACAAGTCTTCGGTACTTATCAGGTTCAGCAAGGAATGGATCAAAATTTGAAAATTTAGTCCCTCAAGGAAGTGGAGTAATAACAGGCTTAGCGTTAGTAAGTCTAGCATCATGAAGAATATCTAAAACATACTTTCATTGGTTCACAAACAAACCAGAAGCATTTCCTACTATTTCCAACCCCAAGAAGTACTTAGCGAAACCGAGACCTTGATAGAGAAGACCTTGTCCAAATACCTCTTAACTGCAACAATTTTTGTCTTATGTGTTCCTGTAAGTAAAACATCATCGACGTAAACTAGCAGTGCTAGAAAAGAATGACCAGATTGTTAAAAAATAAATGGTGACAATGAGAGAATTGAAGAAAGCCATAATCCTTTAATTTACTGAAAAATCCATTATTCCATTGCTCTGAAGCTTGCTTTAGGCCATACAAACTTATTTTCAACAAATAAACTTAACCTGGTGTTGCTTTCATATATACTTCTAGAGGTAACATATAAACTTCCTCAGATATCCATGCAGAAATGCATTATTGATATCTAAATGATGTAAAGGCCACCTTAGTAGTAGTTATTGCTAAAAATAATCGAACAGTGACGAACTATGCCACATGAGAGAAACTTTCAGTATAGTCAATTCCAGCAAGCTGATGATATCCTTTAACCACAAGTCAGGCTTTAAATCTATCAACTAAGCCATCTAGCTTTAATCTTATCTTATAGACCCACTTAGATCCAATTGGAATCTAGTCTGATGGTAAAATGGTCAAGTCCCATGTGTGGTTAGTTTCTAAAGCTGCAATTTCCAAATCCTTAGCTGTAACCCACTCATAATGTTTACTTGCTTGAGAATATGATTATGGTTCCTGTATATTAGACATATTGGCTAGAAAATACAAATATGCACAAGACATATGTAGTGAAGTAATATAAGGAAAAGTAGGGGGAGTATAGGTAGAATTGTGAGAAAGCACAAGACAAGAAGAAAAACTAGCTGTCGTGGTTTTAGCAGCAAGAACCATGTTTGTTACAAAATCCTGAAACCAAATAGGTGTTGACTTAGTTCTATTACTCTTTCTTACTGCTAAAGGAGAGTTCTCAGTAGTAAGAGGAATAACAAAATCATCATCAGCTGTAGGATAAGTATTGTTTGATTGTGCAAGTTCATCAACATGAGAATGTGGATCAGGTAATAAGGTATTTGTGATAATGGGCTTATAATCTAGATTATCACAGGCAACATGTAAAGAATTAGTAATAGGAATAGTGGGAATAGAAAGAAAAGGAAATACATGCTCATAGAACTGCATATCTATGGAAACATGAAGTTTATGGGAATCAAGATCATATAATTTGCAAGCCTTTTGACATGGTACATAGCCTAGAAAAATACATTTTGAGGCCCTACTTTCAAATTTGTCCTTGACAAGGTGTGGGTACTAGAGGCATAAAAGAGACAACCAAAGGGTTTAATAAGAGAAATATTTGGTTTATGTCCATATAAGCATTCAAAAGTTGTTTTCTATTTTAGAACTGAGCTAGGTAATCTGTTGAGAAAAAAAGTTGCCATTAAAATGGAGTAAGGCTAGAACTTTATAGGAAGATGGATTGAAACATAAGGCTCTAGCAGTTTGAAGTAGGGATTTATGTTTTCTTTCCACTACTCCATTTTGCTATGGAGTATAAACACATGATCTCTAATGTATTATTCCTCTATTACTTAATAATTGTTGACACTCCAAACTTGTGAACTTAGTTTCATTATCACTTTTAAGACACTTAACCGTTTTTTCAAACTGAGTATAAACCATACCAAAGAATGTTTTTAAGATTTTTGTAACCGGAGTTTTACGGACCAACAAGAAAGTCCATGTACAACTACTATAATCATTTAGAATTGTCAACATATAAGGTGTGCTTGTCATAGAGAATTTTCTATAAGACCCTCAAACATCCACATGAATTAAATCAAAGACACATTTTGTATGAATAGAACTAATAGGAAAAGCTAATCTTTGTTGTTTTGCCTTATAACAGACTTCACAAGCCTTTAAACTGTCAATAGCATTTTTAACTAAACTTTTCAAGAAATCCAAATGCTGTAAAACAGTAGGTGAGGCATGACCAAATTTGGTATGCTATTCAATAAAAAAGAGCTACTACAATCCTTTTTATTGGTATTATTAAAAACTCTAGGTAATGCATCTGACATCATATGTTTCATACTAGAAATATCAACCTTATTCTGTAACAAACAAGTATCATTAAGAACATATAAGTTACCAATCATTTTACCAAAAGTTAGAGTTTCTTCATTCTACAGGTCCTGCAGGAGACAATAATTTGGATAAAAAATAAACTTTATTTGAGTTGTTTTGGTAATTTTTGGTACATATAACAAGTTAAATTTGAAACTAGGTACATGTAACGCTTGTGTTAAGCATAGATTTTGATTTAGGTGTACATCTCTAATGTTTTTAATAGTTTTAAATGAACCATCTGGTAGATAGACAAATGTGAAAGATTTAATAGGTATAGGTTTATGCATTAAAGAGATGTTTATGCACATATGATTACTAGCGCCAGTATCTATTATCCAAGTCTCATGTTTCAGATTCTCAAGAGTAGTGAAAGCATAATAAGAAGGGATAATACCTGCAATATCTCCCAAATAAGTAAGGTATACATGATTATCATTGTTGACTGCCATCTTATCTTTTATCAACTTAGCTAACTCTTGTTGTATCATGTTTGACCACTGAATTAGTTTGTAAAGATTGTTTCCTTGCATATTTCCTTTCTCTTCCTATTCTAAATCTCCAGTTTCCATATCTAAAGGTGTGTCTGCCATATTTGCTAGAGGACAACCTGTTTGTGAGTTTGCCTTCTGTTCTTTCAATGTCTTATACCAATCTGGATAGCCATGCAACTTGAAACAAGTTTCTCTCGTGTGACCATGCATATCACAATAATCACAATGTTGATTTGTCTTTTCTTCAACATTCATTCTTATATAATTACCTCTGCCTCTTCCAGCTGTCCAATTGTTTCTTCCTCCACGACCATATCCAGCTCTTCCATAATCTAGAGTTCTCGTCATCATTGCGGTATTTTCATTTGATTCTGGAAATACACGATGCACATCTCTTTATTTCTCAATGCATAGAATTATTAAATACGTCTTGTTTACACTCGGCAAAGGATCCATCACAAGAATTTGATTCCTTACATTGTCATATGTTTCATTTAAACCCATAAGAAATTGTATCAACTGATTTCTCATATTCAGATATGCTATCTCTTTAGTTGCTCCACACGTGCATATAGGAATCGAAATCAAACAGGCATGTTCATCCCAAAGCTTCTTGAGTTTAGTAAAATACTTAGCTAGACACAAGTTTCCTTAAGTAATGGTAATGATTTCTCTTTGTATTTGATATTCAAGGGGTCTATTGCTTTCCCCAAACCTCTTTTCAAGTTCATCCCATAATTCTTTTGCAGTTCCTACATATAGTAAAGCATCCACAAGATCCTTCGCTATCGCATTTAAAATCCATGAACTCGCCATACTATCTTTTCGCTTCCATAGGTCATATAACATTATATCTTCATCAAGCGTTTTACACTTTCTATCAATAAAATAGAGTTTTGCTTTTGCTCTCAGTACTAACTTCATAGATCAACTCCAGCTTAAGTAATTGTTTCCTGTAAAATGTGAAGTAACCAAAACCATCTTTGGATGATCTGAGTTGTGAAGATATATAGGATCTCTATTGTTATTATGAGATTGTTCCCTCAACAACCTTATTTTGTCTGATTTGATCTTCCATTCTAGCTGTAACTATCAATCTTCAAGTTTGATCTTTCAAGTAAAAAAAAATAAATTCAGGTCCTTTATATCTAGTGCTCTAACACCATGAACACTTTTAAATTCAGATAGAACATGTAAAAGTGATAAAAATATTTCAATCAGCTATCGAAGAAAATATAAGTGCCTCCTATATATATGGCACGAGGAAAGAGAAAATAAAACTAACAACTAATCACTAAATGCCAACACACCAACTAATAACAATCTTCTAACAAATTAATGTTGACTCAGCTCATGACTAATTAACTCATACATAATAAATATATTTTTTCCCTTAAACTCAAGGGACATCTCTTAATATTGTGTGTTTTAGTAAAATATAAAACATATTTTATTCAAATATATTACTCACATATAAAATGAATTAATTTCTTAGCAAATAAAATTTTTTCCTTTAATTTTTATTTGTAAATAAAATAAAATCGTTTTTAACTCTTGAAAATATATTATATTATACTTTTGTCCTCTAATTTTAAAATAAAACTCGTACTCTAATCTCTCACATATTAAATAAAATAAAATTTTGTTCCCTTATATTTTAACAATTTAATTTTGTAAAATTCAAAAGTAGCGTTATGATTACAGAAGGACTAAAGTGTTCTGAAAATAAAAACATGAGGCTGATTAGCTTCAATTTTAAATAGGAAGGATTGAAACGAAATTAATCTTAATTTTCTTTTAGCAAGCCCTTGAACAAAAAATGTTAGTCAGTCAAGTGCCAGAGCAAAACCTCCGTCTTCTCCGAAACAGACCAAACCCTAAAATTGAAGACGATGGTGTGCATAAGGAAAGCAACAATAGATGACCTACTGGCGATGCAGGCATGTAACCTGCTATGCCTACCGGAGAACTACCAGATGAAATATTATTTCTATCACATCCTTTCCTGGCCACAGCTTCTCTATGTCGCTGAAGATTACAACGGACGCATCGTCGGTTATGTGTTGGCTAAGATGGAAGAGGAGTCAAATGAATGCCACGGCCACATCACCTCTCTCGCTGTCCTCCGTACTCATCGTAAGTTGGGCCTCGCTACTAAGCTCATGAGCGCTGCCCAAACTGCCATGGAACAGGTCCCTCTCCCCCCTCTTTTTAATTTCTTAAAGAAAATATTATTATTACAATTTTTAGGGATTTTTTTGTTTAGTTTTTGATTGGTTGTGTAGTATTTGATACTCTTTTACTGATTTCGAATATTTGTTAGCTTTATTATTTCCAGGGATATTATTTGTGATTGATAGCTTGACTTAGGGCTCTACTAGAGCGTGTTTGAAATGTCTGTGAGGTTACAATTCAAGTAAATTGTGTTTAGTTAATTTTCTCTTTTTTTTTTTAGAAAAAAATGTTTGGGAGTGGTTAATTTTCTTCTTTTTTTTGAAATGTTGGGTAAGTTTTAAGTTGTTATAGAGTTCTTGTTCACACACTTTGAAAGAAATATGATTTTGCAGGAATTGAACTGAATTGAATTCTTGCAAATGAGTTTCTCCAAACAAGTCAATTTGTCCTTGTGTTGTTAGGTTGTGAACAATCTGTCCCAAACGGGAAAAGACATTATTATGCAAAAAAATCGGATAGAATTTGTAAACAAGTAGTTCGATTGACCATATTATCTGCATTGTGTGACAGTTTGGTAAATAAACTTGAGGAGATTTTGATGTTTAATTAATATGATTGTAGATATCAAGGTTCCCATGTGATTCATTTTACTGGACTACTTTTGTTTCTGAGAGCAAGTTTTGAACAAATTTTCACTTCTGGAAAGGCAACATTTACTGAGTAGGTTTCTGTGTCAAATAGTTAAATTTGTCTGAAAACTAACCTACTGGAGTTGAATTTTAATTAAAGTTTTTTTCTATCTATATACTTACCAAGGTGTGTGGAACAGGTGTTTGGTGCCGAATATGTCTCATTGCACGTGAGGAAGAGTAATAGGGCAGCATTCAATCTGTACACAGAAACATTGGGCTATAAGATTCATGATGTGGAGGCGAAGTATTATGCTGATGGAGAGGATGCATATGATATGCGGAAGCAGCTTAAGGGGAAACAGATTCATCACCATGGGCATCACCATCATCACCATCACCATCATCATCATGGTGGTGGGTGTTGTGCAGCTGACATCAAGTCTGTGGAAGCAAGACCAGACTCGAAATCAGAGGCAAAAGCTAGTGCGAAATCAGAACCAAAAGCAGGATAATGGTGAGATTTCAACCAATATTTGGAGAACTCGGCCATGCTCTTTTGTTATATGATTCTGAAATACTGCTAGCTTGTATTGAGTAATGTAGTTTGTTTTTGGTGGTAAAGACAGGGAGTTGCATGATTATTACTGCCATTACTATTCTCATATATTATGATGAGCATTGTTGTGTCATGGTTGCTGCAAAACTTTTTTTTAGGACACTTCTTCAGTGCCAATATTT
Source organism: Ricinus communis (assembly GCF_019578655.1). Lineage (NCBI taxonomy): Eukaryota > Viridiplantae > Streptophyta > Magnoliopsida > Malpighiales > Euphorbiaceae > Ricinus > Ricinus communis. Next base: position 14,304,370 of record NC_063261.1, on the reverse strand, counting down.
TCTTTTTGGTCACTTTATCTGTTGTTATATCGAGTGTCAATTATTAGGCCATGTAACATCTTGTTATTCCTCTCATTCCATGTTTGCTTCCTTACGAAAAGAATTTCTCAACATTCTTTCATTCTGGAATCAGCGAGCCTGGTGCTTTAATCAAAATCAAATGATTGTTGGATCATGGGGGAGTTTCATGTTTGCAAATTGCATCTGATTTTCCAGTTGGTTTGATGCAAGCTGCGTTTGGCCAGCCTCAACTGTATTCACATGAATTTTATTGGCTTTTACACAATTATCTCATTGGTGAAATTGGAGGGGAACATGGCATAGGCTTTCTTTTTCAGGCAGATTTTTATTTGCATCCATTTTATCCCATTTTCAGGTGCATTATCTGAATGAAATTTGTGTTCAATGTGGCGAGCTTAGAGTTTGATAATGCATTCCTCTTCAAAGGGCATTCCCATTGAGGTTAAAGTGTCAATTTGCTCCTTGAATTTGCAGTCATTTGTCAATTCACTCAGATTTTAATTTTCTAGCTAATTTATCCAACAACTTGCAAGTAGTGATCAATTCATTTAAATCCATAAAAGAATTCAATTTGGTCCTTGAATTTTACTTTAAATGTCAAATTGTATAAAAAAATCTTTTATTGAGTTATAATTAAAAACATTTAATTTTATCATAATCTAATTCTAATATTTAACATAAATAATTAAAAATATTTATATTAATATTTTTTAGTTAAATGATATGACTAAAAATTCATATAAGATTGTGCTTTTACAAAATTAAAGAAAAAAAAATTGTATTTTAGTAATATTTAATTTCTAATAAAAATAATTTAATAATTGTTGCAGTCTTAGATAGAGTTGGTTCATTTTAAAACTTGATCTAGTGAGGATATTGTATATGATTTAATGTTTCTAACCTTAATTTAATACGACAATAGTTATTTGAAATAATTTTATTATAATTGTAATATTTATTATTTGTGAAATTTTTACAATTCTATTTAATTTTTATAAATATAAATTATCACAATATTTAATAATTAATCATCTTAACTGGTAATTATTAATTTGAATTTTTATTATGGGGTAAAAACTTTGGTTGGTATAAAAGGCCTTTTTTTTTTTGCATGTTGCTAGGTAAATTGTCTAGAAAATTAAAATACGAGTAAATTACTCATTGCTTCTAATTTCAGGGGCCAAATTGATCCTTTTCCGTCTCACTGATGTCCAATAATAAATTTTGCACAAATTGTAATCTTTAATGAACTTCATGGTAGGAAAAAATTCTTAGGTGAAAATTATTTTCTTATGTAAGATTATGGACTTTCCGCTACCATGATGACATGTGGTATTTATTTTTATTTGTTGTATTTATATTTATTAGTTTGTAATCATAAATGGTTAATGATAATCATATCTTGATCAATATAACTGCGACACGTTAAAAAGAGCCTTATGAACTTAACATAATCGGTCAATTTGCCCTTTATTTTGTTTTGAAAAGTTATTTAGCCATTTTAATTTGTCTAAATTATAACTTATAAAAACTTTTTATTTGTTGGACTTCGCCCACTTAACATACTTATCTGTACAAGGGACTCATCACTCTTTTTTATCTATTAATTGTTTTTCATTTATATCCTTTTTGAATTTAAAAATAGCATAATTAAATTAAAGATCCAAACTTAAAATTTAAAATTAATTTAAAAATATCATATTGACATTAAAAGCTTTATTTTTATTTTTATATTTATTTTACATTTTTATTTTTAAAATTTACTAATCACAAATCACTCGGCGTTGCCTCCGTCATCACTGCACCCACTGCCATCAATACCCAAGTGAGAGAACTTTGATTTTACATCTAAACAATAACATTCAAACTTTATATCATAATCTTAAAGATCTTTATTATTAACTCAAACTAGCTAAAGTCTATATATAATTATATAAGAATAGGAAAAGGATAGGTACAAAAAAAAAAAAAATCATATAGTTTCACAATTGAACAATGTTTTGTATGTGATTATCTTTTTAGATAAAAAGAGATATATGATAAAAATTATGGTAAAAGATGTATGTAAATTTTTAATTTACAAGGATTCAACAATTTAGACTCCGATCAGTCATTATTATCATATTTGTGAATCGAGATTTTTTAATGGTGAAATGATTTGTAACCATAATATCTCTTTGTCCGAAAAAAAAAATACATGCTAAAAATTATAAAATAGTAAAATTACATTTACATGATTCTCCTTTATATTTATTTTTTAAAAGTTCCAACTGAAAAAAAGAAAAATTGCAAGTTATTAGCAGAGTGGAGAACAAAGACAATTCTATGGCTACTCATGATTGGAGAAACGGAGGACCAATCCTCCCATCTTTTTGCTGGAAGCACCAAGCAACCTATTTTTCTCACTTGGTCATTTAACAAATAAACACCTTATGATGACAATAACAAAGAATTTATAAGTTTTAAGGAAGAGAAGGAGCAAGACACAAAGAAGAGGGCAAACAGTGAGGTTCTTGATGAGTTTTTTTTTTTTTTTTTCTTTTCTCTCTTTATCTTGATTTAATAAGAATACCTTTGTTGGGTTTTTAGATTTACTAATTGGGTGATATTAAATTTATATTTCAATGAAATATAAATAAATATAATTATTAAAAAATTTAAATTATTTTCTATGTTAAATGAATATAAAATTTCTTTTTCTTCCAACTCTACCAACAAGGTAAAAGTATATTTATAAATTATAATTTAAGCAAGTTGAAGTCACTAAATGATTTATATAAAAATATATGGGTAAAATGAAGACAAGGGGGATTAAGGTTCAATTTGGCCATTGAACTTTATAGTGAAATTTAATTTAGCACTTTTTGACCTTTTGAATTAATTTAGTCCAAAATTTTCCTTTTTTGCGCAAATTGCCCCATTGAAAAGAGAGTGCAACCCACTCTCTATAAAAGAGAGTGAGTTGCTAAAAATTAATAAATTAATGATTTTGACTAATTTAAGAAAATAAAAATTTTAGTATTTATCTAACATGAATTTTTAGTTATTAAGTTGAATCCAAAAAAATATTTTAATTTTTTAATTATATATTTAACTTTTTAAACTATAAAATAGTTTCTTTTAAGATTAGTAAATTAAATTTTTTTCATTTCATTTAAAAAAAATTAGTTTTATAATTTCTCAAGGAAGAGTGACTATTGTTCTCTCATGTAAGAGCTTTTGAGCTAAAATAATAAAATTTTAGATAAAAGTTAGGAGCCGAATTGAACATTATTCCAAGTCAAGGGCACAGATGGATTAAGTCCATTAAAAGATACACCACATATTATCATCATAATGGGAAGAGAGCTCCCTTTAAGTTTCTGGTCCTTAATTCTTTAAATATTCTTTATACTCGTTTTCTCTTTTCCCATCTTTCTTTCTCTTTTATTGTGAACTTTCATCTTTTATGGATTTACTAAATTACTATACTAATACTTATATTATTAGAATGTATAGTTTAAATTATTTAATTCTATATATTCTTTTAATTTTGACATTCTCATTATCTCTTTTAATCTTTAAATATTTTTTATATCCTTTTTATTCACTTTCCTTCTCCATTTCCCTTTTTTTTTTTTTCTTTTACAATGACTACAACAAATATTTTTATCTATTGCTTTGTCTAAACTGAAGTCTTCTATCATCAAACCACTTGACCAAATTATTAAGCTAACCCATAACCAAACCCAATTTTGATAAGAAATCCTCTAATCTTTAATAATAAATCTTAGTTCGTTTATTTTCTTTTTCTGCTTTTTTTTATTATTTATTTATTTAATTATTTTTATCAAAATATTATTTTTAAAGTAAAAAATATAATAATAATAATAATAATAATAATAATAATAATAATAATAAAATAAAAAATAAAATTTAGAAAAGTGCTCAGCCATTAAATTAGTAATGTTTTTACACTTGTTTATCATTTACTTTCTCTTTCTTATATATCCACATGTTTATATGATAATGTGCCATCAGTCTCTATTTGGTGCAAGAACTTCAATATTAAATGAGTGTCCAACCACTAAATTAATTTAATATGAATGCTAATTCCAAAATAACGAGTATGTAGATAGGTATAAAGAATTTACTGTATATGAGTGTATTTTTTCTCCCAGTTGTCTCTAACGTTAATGCGTTGAAATTGACTTTTGAGAATTGGAATTTCTTAGCTTCACTTCAAGACTTTAGAATTAGAGATTTTATTTTACAATATCAAAGATTCTATATTGTAAATTTAGTAGACTTAGGAACTTTTTCTTTTCTCTGACGAATAAATCACTAGATTTTAGACAAGTGGCTAATCTGCTACCCAATTTAAAATTAAATAATTGTAATGAAACAAAAGAAAAAAACTATATAACTAAAATGAAATTTAGTGTAAGTTAAATAATCATTGATATAATTATTCCAATAAAAATAAAAAGGGAGACTCCTATTGTGACGCATTGTTTCCTTATTTTGTCGTTATTTTTTAATGGTTGAATTAAGTTAATATCACCTATCATTTCTGATTTCAATCTCGTTTTTATAGTAAAACTTTTAGATTTGAATTCATCCCTTATAGAATCTCAATACTCCGATTTTATTCCTCAAAAAATTGGTAACACCATCTCCAAGTTGAAATCACATACAAAGATATCATGTCATTTAAGAGAATCATGTATGGATAAGACATTGTTTTAAAATAATTGATCTAATTTTATTCATCCTCCTTTATTTAAGTGAATGTTTCAAGATTTCAATTTCTTCCTATTCCCTTGTCCGAAATGTCCAAGCTCGAATCTTTTAATATATATATAAACATTACCAACTTTCATATGGAATTGTAATGATTTGAATTAAACAATAATTCAAAAGTTCTGTACAGTGTGGTGCCATAGTTGGTGGCTGTTATATCCAACTTACTACCCCTTTGCCTTTTCATTGGCTACACACATGGGTTTGTGTTTTTGGTAGAGATTTATAACATCAAATATCAATTAAGTATATAATATAGAAAACAATAGACACATGTGTGTTTAGATTTTAAAATTAACCTATCAAAAGCAATAAAATTAATAATTTTGAGACTTGAATTTATTTATCAAGATAAACACTTAAAAATATATACTGTGAAAGAAGATGAAATTGTGATCTCTTGTGAATGTTGATGGAGATAGTAATTTATGGTGAGTAGGAGAGGGGACACAAACAGAGCTTTATTAATATGGGAAAAGCCTGGCCAGTTGTTGTGTGACTATAAGGAAGAGTTGTGTTGGGGTAGGCAAGAGAATGTAAAATAGATAATAGAAGAAAGAGACATGTTGAAGCATACATGGGTTTCTTTTTTCTTTGGTTTTATTCTATAAAATAAAATAAAAAATTGCATTTTTCTTTTATGGTGCATCTGATCTATTGATAAATTTGGAACTCAAGTTCCATAAATTGGAAATGATAGAAATCTTAGAAACTCTCTCTTAAGAAGGGTTTTTTTTTTTTTTTTTCTCTTTTCTTGTAAAGATATGTTTAATCACCAAAAGTTTAGTATGTATTAGAATATTCAGAAAGTTCACATCATGGCAATTTGAACAGCCAAATTGAGCTTCCATCCCTTTCACATTTTCATATAAATAAACACCAAGTGGGTACTTCTTGATTCCAACAATACCAACAATAGTGATATTTCCACTCTTTCATAATTTATTATTTTCATGCTTGCTACTTGTTACATATCCAACCAAAACCTCCCACCCGGCCATCTCTTTGTCCTTTTGTTCAGTTTTGATTTTCTTTTTTTATTAAGTTTGTGCTATATTTTAATGAAGGCAAACCTAACCCCAATGCTGTTCTGAGAGATGTTTTAAAAAAGAAATTAGGATGAACCCATTTTTTAAATCCTTAACTAAGATGAGGAAGTAAAGTGCCAATAATTAATGCACTAACTCATGGGGGATACTTGCAAGCTACAAAGATTGCATAGAAGGAAGGACTAACACTAGAATCAAATTAAATAATGGTGGGTGTTTAACCAAAAGAAGGGTAATGAAAAATTAAATAATGTGGTGAAGCTATTTAAACTAAGGAACATCCTAAAAGTATATGCAATATGATACAAAAGGGCAACCGCAAAAAGACACTTTTGTCATTGCAGAGTTGTTGATTGGAATCCTAGTAGTGGGGCTCTCCACAATATCACTTCCCCCCTCAGTTCAAGAGCATCCAATAATAGCTTTAGCTTTCACATTCATGTTCATCCTTTATCACTGCCAGCACCATCACCACCTTGAGTACGAAGGATAAAGTCATCTTGAGCTTGATTGGATCAATCCGAGCCTTTGGACCCCTCTTGAAAGTGATCATAGCAATGGTACATTTTTGACATTATCTTTAAATTGTGACCACCAGGAAACAAGTCTTTGCTTTAGCTTATGAGCTAAGATGCAAACCGATGGGGAACCCTAGGCGTCGGAACGACTACGTCGTGGCCGGATTTTATCCGTTCCTGACGATCTTTGATGGTTGTGTCAAACAATCTGTTCTCAGGATTTTCTGCATAGCAAACATAGTAGCAGCTGACACAGGCGTGTGGCACTGCCATAGCAATCCTGGCCTGGCAAATCACATTATTAACAGAGTTCATCAACTGGCTAACTCACAGAAGATTCTTTATGAGAGATTTTAAAAATACCCAGTTGGCCACATGATCTAAACACGCACATTAATGATTCAGATAAATTAATGTTAGTCTAATAAGGCTACCAACCATGAGGTATCCGATGAAGAATGCCAGGAGGGAGAGGGTGGCTGTAAAGGGTTCATGGACTGTATGAGTCCAAGCAGCCACAAGAATGACACAAATGGAGCCGCTGCAAACTCCAGTAAGGAAACAAATTGAGCTGGTAATGTCAGAGTCAACAATGATTTCCATATTTTGCCTCTTGAAGAGTTCCCAAGTGTCTTGAGATGCCTGCACAAAACCTTTTCCATATGCAGCTATCTGCAACAATGGTTTAAGAGATAACTGAGCAACAGTATTGTACATTTCAGAATACGTTAGATACACACTATTGACCACATTTGTGTCCAATCTATGAACAATTTGAAAAGAAAAGAACAATTTGGAACAAGCAATAATAATCAATCAGCACAATAACATTGGTGACTGATGATGCTTAGATAACAAGGTAATTTGACAATGAAAATAAAATGTACCAAAAGAAAAAGCATGTATTGTGTACATTACTTCCAGCACTATTTAAAACTATCAAAACAACTAGAGAACCCAAGATTATGGAATGCTTGAAAATGAGTTCTGCAGTATAAATCCCAATAAAATCATACTAGAGGTCCTGATCAAGAAGTTGCAACAAGTTGAAAACTTCTGAAGGAAGAGATACTTGAAAGCTTTGACAAACTGAAAAGGACTGATAAGTAGCAAGTCATTTTCAGATAATCTCCCTGGCTCTATGGGAGGATATCCAGCTGTGTTCATATGCGACAAACTATTCAATGAAGTGAAGTAAAAGGGAAGCATGTTTCTAGGGTCTCAAGGTTCACCAGTGTTGTTATCTTACCTGTACATAGGCCCAGCTATTGCCATTTTTGAAAATGGAATTCATGACTCCAAGGCAGCAATGAGCGCAAGAAAACATGAACTCATCTTCTCCCTCAAGTAAATTCAGACCCCGAGCAACAATTCTAAGTGCTTCAATTGATGGCACAAATACAGACCCTAGACAAGCACTCCCTAGGTTTCGAGTCACAGCTCTTTGGAAACAAAATTGAGTACTAGCTTGCATTCCTCTCAGATAATACAGAGAGATAACTCTACTAACTGTCAAATTAACCACATTCCTCATAACCTCTGTAACCCAAGCCAAGCTCAATACTAATGCAATAATGATCAAAGGTGGATAGTGAAAATTCGACGCTCCAACCACAGCTAAAATCCACAGTGACATCCACACAAACCCAAGCCCAAGCATCCAGTAAGTGGGTTCATTTAAATCCCCAAATTTTGGAACAGGTTCAAGAGATTTGATCAAGATTTTGGTTGAAAATTTAATTCTCTGATTAACCCAACATGCATATAAACCATTTCCAATTGCAAAGGCAATAAGACAAACTCCAACACCATCAGTTGAAGCCTTCTGGAAGCAAATTAGGAGAATCCCAGCTGATAGTGACATGAAGAAAGAGCACCATAATATGAAATGAACCATGATTCTAGGCCATACTCTGACAGCCTTTTGCCATACACAAGCAAGAGTGATGCTCAATAAAGCTGCTGCTTCAACTTGAGGAAGGAAATACTTTAAAATCCTCTTCTCTTTTCTTTTAACAGAATCTGATGCTTCCAGAAGTCCTTGAATTCCCTTGAATATAAGAAAACCTACTAACCCAATAGCTAGAATCATATGTAGAACAAACAGGAACAAAGATATTTTGTTTGTATACCTTCTTGAATTGAGTGTTGTTATTGATGGCTGGTCAAACACAAAGCAAAAGAAATCCCAAATACTTCTGTTAGTAATTAACTACCTTGAAAATCCAGAAAAAAAATTATATCTTTTCTAGAGAGAGAAAACTCAGGAAAATTTTCAACTAATCAGTGAGAAAAGGGCAAAAATAGTAAATTCTTTTTCATAACTAACATTCAAGGCGTTAAGAATTCAAGACAATTTTGTATAACATGCTAATTAATAGCCTTAAAAGTGTTTTGACTTCAAACTATTAAATAAATGCTTTACCAAATTTGTTAACATAACTGATAAAAAACTACTTAAAGAAGAAGAAGAGGAGGAGGAAGAAGAAGAAGAAGAAGAAAAGCTGAAGCAATATTCTATAATCACAAAAGCTGATTAAAGAAGAACTTACCTGTGGGTTTGGAGTAGAGCGAGGCAAAGAAGTCTGAGAAGGAGAAGGAGAAGCAACTCTAGTTGAATTATTGATTACAATTCTTAAAGGGTTTGATGGGTTCAATCTTTGCAACATTGACACATGAAGATTATTTCTTTGATCATTTTCATGATCACCATTATTATTATTATTACTATTATTGTTATTATTAACATTATTTTTGTCCTCTATCACCTTTTCTTTAATACCCAATTCTTCTCCTTTCTCCAAATCTCTCTCTTTCCTCTCATTAATTTCCTCTTCTTGTTCTTCTTGTTCTTCTTCTTCTTCTTCTTCATGCTCCTGGTCTTGTTCTTCTCTTCTTTCACTCTCTCTCTCTAGCCCCTACAAGAACAAACAAATTCTTGAAACTGTTATATAGCAGCTAAAACATTTCAGGAAAGATAAAACAAATAAAGGGTATGTTTCTCTTACAGGTTCTGCAGCACCCATGATTGCTGGTGGTGATGACGGCAGCTTCCGATGGTGGCTGCTGTGGTGGTGGAATGGTGGTGATGTATGCAAACCGTTGTTGGATTTTGTATGTTTTTGTGTGTTTTGTTAGGTGATGTTATTAAAATCAGTGGTGGCTAACGTACTTTTCTTGTTTTTATTTTCTTTACAATTAATTTTTAAGATATTCCTGACGTTTTTCTTGGTACGTATTTTTTAACCCCTATAATTTTAAAATTAGTATTTTTAATCCTTACATTGTTATTAATTTTGAGAAACTTGAATATAACCAAAGCATGATGTTTTTCCTTCAAACAAGGCTTTAAGAGATTATACAAGATAAAAATTCAAAAACTTAAATAAGGAGAAATTTTATAGAGAATTAAAATGATGGTACAAAAAGCTACAAGAGTTAGAAAATTAAATGATTTCAATCTAAATATATAGCTTATAATAGAATTTGAAAAAAAATAGAGTTATAAAAATATTTAACCATAATAGAGTTTTCATGCATATAGAAGATGTCAAGAAAGTTAGTATTTCACAACACAAACTAAATTTTATATTAAAACCTGAAAGGTTATGAAATCATAATTAATTTATTTTATTTTGAGATAGGTGAACTTAAGGCTTTAATATCAAAAAAATAAATGTCTTTAAAACTTAATTTGAAAAGTAAGAAAATTATAGTTTTTTTAAGATTCTTTGGTGAGTAGATGAGATCAAAAAATCCTATAAGCTATTTATAATAAGTACACTTTTCAAGCATCAAATCTTGTTCAAAATTGGACTAAATTTTTTGACAAGAGAAGTAATAGTTGGAGTTGCAAATCAACTGACCTGCTGCGCGAGCTACTCGAAACTCAGCTCGGTAAAAGCTCATTCAAGTTCATTCGTCAGGATAAATGAGCTGAGCTCGAGCTTTATTTTTAAAGGATTATAACCATTGGTAAAGGTTATAACTATTGGTAAAGGTTATGACTATTGGTAAAGATTATGATATGAAAGGTTAATAACCATTGGTACTTTGATGGAAATCATCCATTAGTCTATAAATAAGAGTTGGTCCTCTCTATATCTATATCATCAAAAATTATAGCAAATACAAAAACTAAAAGATTAGAGTATCCATCAATAAGATAAGGGAAAAAGAGAGAGAAATCACACTCTATTAAACATGGATCAATGTATGTTTTCTTTTTTCTATTTAATGGTGAAAAACATAAAGTTCTAGATCAATGGAATATTATAGTTTATAGTTACACCCTTAGTCTTGATCGAATTATAAATGGATTTGGAATGAGTTTGAAATAGAATTCTGTGGAGTTTATTGAACTCCTTTTTGTATCAAGAATTTAATTTAATTATTTTGATTTTTGAATTAATATGTATATTTTACTTTTATGTATAATTTATTTATAATTGTAAAATTTACAACTACATATTTAATAAAGTTGAACTTATTTAACGAGCTTGAAATCGAATAGAGCCCGAGCTTAACTCGTTTACATAAATACCGAGCTTGAATTCAGTTCGTCTATATGTACTATCGAGCCGAGCTCGAACATATCAAGATTACAATAAGTCAAGCTCAAACTCTAAAACATGAAAAATTATCGAGCTTAAACTCGAACTCAATTAAATTTTTACAAGCCATGAGCTCAACTTTATTTATAACCATCCCTCTAATAAACAAAAGGCTCCCCGTAAAGGAGTGAGTAAAGCTTCAAATAGTTATAGAAACTAATACATTTAGAAGTTATTGGAGTAAAACAACCTCCCACCTAAGAAATTTTAAGATCTTTTTTGAAAAGCAAGAAATATTATTGATAGTAAATGATTATAAAAAATAGCCAATCATTAAAATAATAATAATAATAATTTAATAACTAAATTAAAATTAAATATAATATTTTAATAGTCAATTCATAATTAAGTTTATATATCTATAACAGAAATTTTCTTTTATTGTTCTTTTTTCAACTAGTCTTAAGTGTAAAGATGTTAATAAAAGAGTGAAGTGCTAAGTTTTAGAATAGTAGGGATCAAAATGTATACTAAGTAAGCTTCAGGGGTGATTTAGCATGTATCATTTTCCCTAACAATTCTTATCCCAATGAAGCAGATTACAACGCGCCATAAAGCACGTATAGAAAACGCACCAATAGAAAGGAATTACAGTGAATGTGTGTCCGGAAAGGACAAAGCACGTGGAAGAAATGGGTTAAGCTTACGTGTTTATAAGTTGCACGGTACAAGGAGTAAAACGGTGATGATTAACGGTCGAGATTTTTAGTTTGGATGATAAGGTGGTCTTTTTGTAGGAAAGGGACAGACGAAATGGCAATTCACAAAAATGTTTGGAGGAAATGAAATAAATAGAGAGGTGGTCGTGTGGGACACTGCATGCAAAGATTAGAATATTGAAAATAAGTGATTTTATTATTTAAAATAAATATTATATTAATATTAAATTAAAAAGTTAAAATATTAAAAATAAGTAATTTTATTATAAAAATATGTATTATATTAAATTATAACAAATAATAAAAATATAAAGAAATTAAAATATAGAGAGTTTGTCATAAAAAAATTATAATTCCTTAAACATAAAGTGTTAAACTTCAGAGCACTTTCTTTATACTGTTATCTTAAATAAATAGAGAGGTCGTCCTGTAGGACACAGTGCAAAAGATTAGAATATTAGGAGTGTCTTTGGTTTTTAGGGCTTTTTCATGCCATTATTGACCGTTATTTTTGGCAATTTGTGACCCTTTTTAATCATTAATATGGGCACTATAATAAAAGTTAAGACCATCTTGACTTGGCTTTAACATTGGCTAGTCCTCTTTCCTTGCATCCCACAATTATTACTATTATTTTTAAATATAACTATTTCTTTTATAATTTTTTATATTATACAATAATTTTTTACATCATACATAAATTAATAATTATAAGATTAGTATAAAAATATATTATAGATTAATATATATTATTAAACTCATTTAACTATTTTATTTACTGCAGGAGTACATTTGGAGCTCATGTAATTATAGCAATACCATAAAAGTTGCGACATCTTGGCTTGACTTTAACATTGTCTAGTCCTCTGCCCCTACATTACGCACCTACAATTATAATTATAATTATATATGCTCTCCATTTGTAAAATCTAGATTAAATACAAATTTAATTAATATTTAATTGATGAAAAGTTATTAATTAACAAATAGATTATATTTATGTAAATTAAAATTAATATATTTTTATATTAAAAATCATTATTTAACTAAATTTTTTAATTAATATATTATTTTTTTAAATTAGAAGTATTAGTTAATTAAAATAGTAACATAATGTTATATTTTAATTCAATTAAAAAATATAAAACGTATAAATTAGTATAATGCTTATGTGCTACAAACAAATGTATATATTAAAATTATTCTTTTATATATATATATATATATATATATCAATCATTAGATATTTAGGGAGTTGAATTCTACGAACTAAAATATGGTTATGTTATGAGATTCTTTCTTATAAAAATATTTCATTTGCCTTGTTTGAGAGTTTAATAGCTTCGTGCGAAAAAATTTGCTAATTCTAAAGAGTCCACACCATCTTAACTTGAATTTTTGTGAAAAAAGCTTATGTCTTGGATTGGAAATAAGCACTAAATCTCCTTTTTGAAGCTCTTTTTTCATAGATGCTTATCGTGATACTTCTTAATTCTTTCTTTGTAAATTTTTGCATTCTCATAAACATCCATCCTAAGCTCTACAAGTTCACTAAGTTGGAAAAGTCGCTTAGCTCTCGCATCTAGATTGATGTCATCTTCTTTTGCATCATGAACTAAACATGCTTTAAATGGATCGCTAGTAAATTGTTGCTCGAACACTCCTTCTACATAACTATCTTTCACATCCACTCTAAAGCATGACCCTATTGTTGCAGTTTGCTTTGCCATTTTGATGACATCTAAATCTATTGTTTCTTCCCCAACTTCAAACTTAATCTTACCCTTTTACATCAATTAATGCTTTAGTTGTAGCAAGGAAAGGTCGTCCTAGAGTTATAGGAGTTTGAAGGTCTTTTTCCATCTTTAGAACCACAAAGTCATAAAGCACATAGAATTTCTCAACTTTGACAGGTACATCTTCTAAAATTTCTTTGGGACAAACTATGGATCTATCGGCTAGTTATAAGGAAATATTGATGGATTTGGGTTCTCCAATATTCAATTTCCTACAAAAAGACAAAGGTATTAAAGTTACACTAGCTCTTAAATCATAAAGTGCTTAATCAATAAACAATTTACCAGTTCACGGATCACGGATCACAACAAGTAGTAAAGAGTAAATATGAGTATCGTTTCCACGATAAGATTGATACCAAGTATCAACTCTAATTGTATTTTCATAATCTAGTATAATCGAATAATTGCAATTGAATAAATAACTAACAAAAAAAGATAACTTGAAACTAGAATAATTCTTTTAAGAATCTAATAATTAAAAACTAGAGCTCAGATTTGCTTCACTAGCTATTACTCGAATTATAGTATCTTTTCATAATTCAACTTATTAACTTTATCAAGAGTAAATCACTCAAATTACTTAGAGTCTCTTTTGAGCTCATCTAAGAATACCAAAATCAATTACAACCTATTTTCATGGTCATGCCAATGCCAATTAACTAGTTTCATTAAGTTTCTTAGCAATTTATTACTTCCCGAAAGATTCATCTACTTTCGTGATCGAGGTTCCTAAGTTTTATAAGTTTATGAGCTGATAAATCATGTAACTTTCGTTGTCTCTAATTTACCCAAAAATATATATTTAATGAAGCCTAAAATCAAATACAAGAATAATTAAAAACAACTCATAAAACTGACTGAGAATTCATTCATTGAAAGAAAATAAAAATCCAAACAAGTAATAGACTAGCTATAAAGATTCAAACCTTAAGAAGAGTTTAGCCATGCATAATTGCAGCACACATAAATATCATTAAAAAAATAAAAAAATAATTGACCTAAACTTTTGAATCTTTGCACAGATGAGTCTTCAAAAGCTTTGTATTTATGATGGTTGTCCTTTTAAAATAGCTATCGTGTCCCCTTTTTATATTAAAGACTTAAAGGAACTTTATTTTGCTCTAAATTTCAAAGTTTCATGTGAAAGGAAAGTCTCTTTTATTTGACACAGCTTGGCGCACAACCATGTTACGTCCTTCACCTTATGGCACAGATTGGCACACGCCCATGTGTGATCCCATACTGTGCTTTCATAATTTTTCGATTCGGCAGAAACAGTCACGGTTTCAAGCACGTCAGTGTGATACCTTTGCGTCATACTCTTTAGAATGCAGAGATAGACATAGCTTCTACTATAGCTGTATGTCAATCTATGCTTCTTCATCCTTCTTCCAGCGTGCAACATGAGCACAAGCATGCTCATATACAGTCATGACATAGCTTTCTTTAATCATTTTAGGATTCCTTTTTAATCTTTCCTAAAAAAAGAAAAAAAATTATTAAAAATGAATATAAATTTCTAAATAAACTAAAAATAAATAGAATACTAGAATAAATGTGCAACTTAAATAAATTTCTAATTAAATGTAAATTCTTTCTAATTAATACTAACTATTTATTCAAAATTCATTAAAATTCAACTTAAAAATATATGTATAGTAATATGCTTTTTGCATTTAATATAGTTATATTTCAATCTTTTCGTGGATTAGTAAATATATATATTTTAGTTAGTATCATTAATTTTCATTACTAGTTTTTTAAAATATTTTAGTTAGTATTATTATAATACTTATGATTAACGAAAATATTTTACTTAATTCTTATTAAAATAATAATAAAAAGATTATATTTTAAAATGAATGTGTCAAATTAAACCCCCGAAAGAAATAAATAAATTTCAAAGATCTTTGAGGGGTATTCCCCAGAAGTGGGAATGCTCTCCCGAATGGAAATCTTTTTCCTTTATTACTAATTCTCTACATTAAATATTATTTTTTCAAATGAAATAATAATATATATTATAGCATGTGCTGATGCGATTAAAATATATTAAAATAATTGTCCTCATTAGTTTATTTACTACCGTCTCTTTTTGAAATAGAGAAATACTTTCCATGTTCTTGTTTAAGATGGATCTAGAAACTCACTTTCTAAATTTCTTATTGTTGTAATGACATCATTAATAATATCCAATTCAAAGAAGGGTCTTAACAAGTCTTTTGATAGAAACAGAATATGAGAGGTTATAAAGGTAAATAAATGTTTAAAATAAACAAGTTTAGAGGTAGAAAGACAATTGACTGTGAGGAGCCAAATGAGGAATTCAAATCTTTGATTTGCAGACTGGAGAAAAGGAAAGAAGAGTCAGAAAAGGATACTTATCCAATAACAGAAAAGTTAAGATTTATATTTAAGCCCCTGAACTTATACCTTTTATCAAGTAAACCCTTGAGCTTTGTTTTCTTAAATTAAGCTTCTTAAACCTTTTCTTTTTCTGAATGAGGTCTTATTTTAGTTTTAATTGGTTTCATATAAAAGCTTTAAGCATGAGTTATTCTTAAACTAAAGTAAACAATTTTCATTTCTCTTCTTTTAGTCAATTTTAACCATTAATTTACTTTGTCCCACAATTTCTCATTCTACAGAAAATTTACATGTTATATAATTTTTCAATATATTTATATTTCATTTTTCTTAAACACCCACTATACTTTTTCAAAATAACATGTTTTTAATATTTTAAATTTGAAAATATTTTTCTATTTCAAAATCTAACATCTTTTTTAGTTCTTAAATAAATCAAAGTTTAGTAAAAATGTTTCTTACATTTTTAATATGATATATAATTAGTTATACAAAGTTTTTAAACAAATCTTTAAGGGATCAATCAATAAATGCAAAAGGTTTAGGAATTTAAAAGATAAATTCTTATTTTAAAATTATTATTTAAATAATTCGGACGCTTTAAATGGATATAGGTATCTGCCAATAAAATAAAATAAAAAATCGAATTTGAGATCTTTCTTCCAATTAAGATGAAAAATAAATTAAAAAATTAGTTACAAGAGAATTCAAGAGGGGCGGCAGTGGGTGAGCAAAGAGTTGGTTGGTTCCAAGCAAAAAAATAAATAAATTTTGACTCTTCAATTTTCTTAGAAAAGAAAATAATGTCGAATAGAATTAAATAAGTTTGGCCCAATTCGTTTAAAATTTTTAAATTTAATTTAAAATATTTTATTTCAATATTAGACTCATATTTTTACATACATGACAATAAATTAAATTTTCTTTTAGTTATAAATACATTAAACTATGCAAAAAATTTCTTTAAATATTAAATGTAGTATATCAAAATATCTTATTGATATTAAAAACTTTCAATTCAAATTGGTGCTATCAAAACTTTTAGTCGAACCGGTACAAAATAAAAAAAAAATTAAATTTTTAAAATATAAAATTTAACTGAACTGCACTTGTTGATTTGGTTTGTGATCTCCGTTATTTCAATTTTACTCAGCTAATCTTAAAAATATCTAGGTTTTGTTTTTTAAATTGATGTTTTGGTCACATGTTCCCTTATGTCTTTTAGTAAATATTTTCAGCATGGTAGTTTATATACATTATTAAAGAATAAGAAACACAAATAATTTATAAGAGTTAAAATCCAACTAATCAAATAACTATTTTTAGTCATTTAGTATTGATTGGACTCAAATTTAAATCTATTAATTTGACTTTACATTTTATTATTCATTTAATGAAATTTCTCAGAAATATTTTAATATCAATAAAAAATATTATTTTTACTTTATAATTTTTTTAAATATTGATTTTTATTTATTTTTTAAATACGGTAATAATTATTTTCAGTCTTTAATTATTTTTTGATTGTTTTATCTAAAAACAACCAAATAAAAAAAACTAATATCGTATTTAAAAAAAAAAAAAAAAAACCAAAAGACCGTACTCTTAAATTTTAACACAGTAAAAATAAAATAAAATTAACATTGTAATTTTAATAAAAAGATAAGAGTATTTTTGTTAATTTTTCTTCATTTAACTCCTACTTTAATTAAATTTATTTGATTTCTAATAGAGGAAAAAGATAGAATCACTCGCTTATCATGGGCGTGGTCTTGTTACACGGCGGGAGGTCTCGGATCGATGGGGGATTAAGGTGCCAAATTAAGAGTGGCACTTCAATCTATTCATTGCACAGCCTAAATGGCTGGCCCGCTTCCTACCGGAACATCTGTAAATTAAGCAACCTTGCGAGATCATCTCATGGGTTCCATTTTGGTATAGAAGGAGAAATTGGTTAGAGCTCTGCACATCTGAGGTAGTATCACGACGGGAGCTATGTGTCTCCAGATGACTTGCCCATATCAAATAGTCGGTCTTTTTGTGAAAATTATGCCACACACCTCTTCTTCACTTTGAGCTGCTACTGCAACAATGGTTCTCCCCTCCTTTAAATTTGTGCAAAATTTCCTTACATCTAATTCCTTCTCCCAACTTTGTAGTCTTTTACCAAAATTGCAAGATTGATATTTCATTTTTATTAAATTTATTCATTCAATTCAAATAAATTTGAATATATACATATATATATCCGGTCTATGCAAAAATAATAATATAATAAATATTTTAGTAGTCATATTTTCGAACCAAATTAGTTCTATTATCATGAAGATATTAAAGTTCACTAAAAGTGTAATTGTCATTATTGTAAGTGTTAGACTTTATTATTTATAATAGTGATCGGTGTATGATCCATGAAAACACATATGAATCATAGATATCAAAACTCATTATTGATCATCAAATCTTAATATCCAAAACTATCATATCATAATTATTAAGGAAGTTTATCCATAGATACATGTCTCCATTATAGCAATCAAATCTTTTGCAGAATGAACGATGACGAGTGCTTTAATTAATAGGTATGACTTTCTTCAGTCAAATTTCTGAATTTTTTAGAGTGTTTTGCCTTCTTTGTCTGATGGATAAAGAATAGAAATTGCCGTATGATTTGACGTATTGAGAACCATAACTTAGGAGTCTTTATATACTAACCTAATTGGATACTGTTAAGCCTATATGGGTTAGAATACGGTATCCACCCATTTAACCCATACTAAAATCTAAAAGTCTATGGGGCTCTACATAAATGAATCACTTTGAATAAGCCTATAATAAAACAATTATTAATATAATTGTTATTAAATACATAAGCCCACATAATAGAGATTAAAAATTTAACAATCTCCCACTTGGGCTACATATGAAACTTGAAATAATTATATCAAATGAAATTCCTTATATGTATACTATCTTGCTATTTCTTTAAACTTCCCCTTAGGTACAATCTGGTCCATTTTCTATATCAATTTGAGATTATGGAGACTTTCATCACATACAGGCGTGACTAAACCTTCCATGCTCTCCATATTAATATATTCAATGACATAGATAAAGTATGGATGACTGCCATGGAAATTATATGTAATGTGATCTCAAAACATGCCTATTTCCAACTAGTTCTACTTTATTCTTTAGAAAGACTAATCCATAATCACAATCAAATTCAGAAGTATAAAAATAAAATGAATCATATACTTTATTATGCATAAGTATAACCATGTAAACATGTATTAATCCGTAGAACATCCAAAAGTAAAATCCCACTAAATCAGGATATCACTAAATATGCCCACACCTATATGAGTAGTGTTCTCATGAAAGGCCTTAGGTGACAAACCCTTAGTCAACGGATCCGTTATCATGGAGATTGTCCCTATATGTTCCATATAAATTTGACCACTCTAAACTTTCTCTTTAACAGATAGAAACTTGATGCCAATATGTTTTGACTTTATGGAGCTTCTATTGTTATTGGAATATAAAACTCCATATTTATTCTCACATAATACCCTTAATGGCCTTTCAATGCCATTAACTACAGGCAACCCTACAACAAAATTTTACAGCCATATTCCATGATTAGATGCCTTAAAACAAGCTATGAACTCTACAGCCATGGTTGAAGAAGCTGCGAGTGTCTGTTTGACACTTTTCCAAGATATAGCTCCTTCAGCCAACATAAAAACATAGCTCGAAGCGGATCGTTTACTATCTTGGCGTCCTGTAAAATTGAAATCAGAATACCCTATAATCTCCAAGCTGTTTGATCTTTTATATGTTAGTCCTTTGTTCTCTGTAAATATGCATAACCCGTTTGGCTACTTTCTAATGATCCATTCCTCGGTTATTTAGGTATCTACCCAACAGTCCCACTATAAATGCTAATATCGGGACGAGTACAAACTTGAGCATATATTAGACTTCCAATAACCAAGGAATAAGGAATCTTTTGCATCTCCTTTATTTCAAGGTCACTCTTGGCATTGCATAAGACTAAACTTTTCTCCTTTAGCTACAGGTGTATCTCCTGGCGAGCAATCTTTCATGCTGAATCAAATTAGCACCTTTTTACTATAGCCCCTTTTATGATAAGTCAAGAATACTTTGAGAGTGGTCTCACAGTATTTGTATATCTAACACAAAAGAGGCATCCCTAAGATCCTTCATCTTAAAATTCTTAGTGAGAAATTTCTTGATTTCATGCAGTAAGCCTATATCGTTACTAACCAACAGTATGTCATCAGCATATAACACAAGGAAGATAAACCTACTCCCACTAAACTTGTGATATATAGAATCATCAACTATGTTTACCTCAAAACCATATGAGGTAATCACTTGATGAAATTTGTGATACCATTAGCGAGAAGCCTATTTGAGACCATAGGTGGATTTCTTTAATTTACACACCATAGAAGTTGAACTTTTGGATTCAAAATTTTATGGTTGAACCATATAAATCGTTTCATCAATCAAGTTTTAATACCCAAAATTATCATGCCAAAATTATTAAAGAAGTTTAGCTATAAATATATGTTTCTATTATAACAATTAAATCTTTTGCAGAATGAATGATAAACGAGTGCTTGAATCAACAAGTATGGCTTTCCTCAATCAAATCTCTAAATTCTTTAGAGTTTCTTACCTTATGTCTCTGATGGGTAGATAATAGAAATTATTGTATTGATTCGACATATTAAGAACTATAACCTAGGAGTCTTTATATACTAACCTAATATGATTCCATTAAGCCCACATGGATTAGAAAACAGTATCCACCCATTTAACCCATACTCCAAAAGTCTGTGGCTCTACATAAATGAATTGCTTTAAATAATCTCATTAATAGAATAGCTATTAATATGATTGCCATTATATATGTAAGCCTACATAATAGAGATTAAAAGTTTAATAGTAAGTAGTATAAATAATTAATAATGAATATATCAAGACTACAATATATGTCCATGAGAAAAATAAATAAATATAAATTCAGACAACTAATGTTCTTTTTGTCGTAAAAATTAGTTCATTTTCAATTTACATGTAGGTTAAAAAAGTTGATACTTTTATACTTGATACTATGAATTTTTATTTTTTTAACTAAAATGTCTTTGTTAGACATTTTAAATGTCAATTATTTAGATTTAATTTTTTTGGAACTTGCCAATTCATCAATTATTACTATATAATTTTTAATGACTGATATTCAAACAAAAAGATCTACTATTACATTGAAACTCAAAACTATATTCAATAATAATTTATAATTTTGAAATAAAAAAATTAAAATTTAATGTAGCTGATAGTATCTGTTTTAATAAATAAGGAAATTTTTGACTTTTAATAAATATTCAAATAACAATTAAAAAATGAAGGCGAACTATAACTTGAAATGAGCGAGAGAGAAAAAAGGACTATCTTTTGAGATAGACACAATACATTTATATATATGGTTATGAAAATATGCAAGTTTATCTCCAAAGTCTAAAAGAAAAAAAGTTAAATTTGTTTATACTTTTACATTTATACTTTTACACAAATATTTTATTTCATTTAAAACCTTTAAATGTATCATGGATTTTATTTTTTTGCATTATATATAGATAATTTTTATCACACAAAGGTAAATTTTCTTCAATCGAATCTAAAAATTATAACTATATAAAATTTGTTTCTATTTACAACTTATTCATAAGAAAATACTTTTATATAGAGTATCATTATTTTAGAGATTTTAATATAGAAATATTTTATTCAATTTTATATTACTAAATTCATCTATCAATCAATAGAAGTATTTACTAAGCTAATATATATATATATATATATTAATTTCCGAGATCTAAAATTTTTTTGACATGTATCCTTAAATCTTAACACATAAAATTTTTATTTTAACATGTGTACTTATTTTTGATACGTTGGATTTTTAAATTTATGTGTAATTTTATAATTATTTTATTAATTTATTAATTAATAAGTTATATTCCTAATTATATACTAACTCTAATTCTAAAAACTAACATATTAGTTATATTCTAATATTACATTAACTAATAAATAATTTCCTAATCAGATAATGATACTAATTCTATCCTAGAAAATAGCTTACTAATTATATTTTAATATTATATTAATTAATAAATTAAACTTTTAATTAAAAAACAATTCTAATTCTAAAAAATAACACATTAATTTATATTTTTAATATTATATTTAATTATAAAATAAATCTTTAATTTAAAAATTAATATCAATTATTTTGATGGTATTAATTTATATAATATTAAAATTAATTAATTAATATTTTTAAAATAATTTTTATACTATTGCGCTAATAAATTTTAAAATTTTAAAAGAATAAAAAGAATATTTAAAAATAGTTAATTTGTTAATATTTTTTATAATATTAAATATTAAAATTTTTATTAAATTATAAATTATAAAATTAATTTTATAATTATAATAATAATATCAATCATAACTAGTCCCAAATAATTTATAAATAGGTTCGGCTTATTTTACAGCCACAGTAAGAGCCAATAACTCTTTGTGTGCCAGAAAGTTGGTGAGGGGCTTAATTAGGTAAAACTATTGGAGGCCACAAGTGGTGTCAGATAAACGTGAGTGATTTGGGTAAGGGTACTATAGGATGACTAGGATCCACCTCAAATTTATCCCACGAGTCTCTTTCACATAATGACTTCACCATGGCCTCTATCATCAATCTTCTCATAAGATAATATGTTCTATCAAAAGGATTCTTCTGACCAATTTTATCAAAATAATTGCTCCTTAGGTTTACATCAACTGGGTACCTTGCATACTATTTGATATTGATATTTGGAATCATCCCAACCTAGTAATTATTATTGGTACTAAAACTTCATATAAATCTCTAGAATTCTTATGGTGAAAAACAAGTATAGTTACCTTTTTTTGGTGTAGCCCGTGACTCACTTAGCAACCAATAAATTAAGAAAGATTAAATGATACTCAGAGTGGGTTGACTATTTGCTCTTGTTTTGTGTTCTTTACTAAGATCTATTATAGACTGGAACAAGAAAAAAAGAAAAATACAGTGATCAAATTCAACTCAAGTCCTTAATATGCTACACAAAATCCTATGTTTGACAAGGCCGCTCTAAGGTGTTAATAGCCTAGAAGACTTTTTATGCTCACTTGTGAAGGAGGCCAACGTAAAACAGTGAGGGAAAAAAGGAAAAGAAATATAGCAGCCATTGCTATTCTCATATTTGCTCTCGTGAGTGCAAAATATGATTGGCGTCTAGGGCTAAACCAAGGAGCACCTGGACCAGTAAAGATTAGTACCCTGATAGGAAAACAGTAAACTAGAGCTTTCAAATGGGCTTGCGACTCAAAAACAGAAAAAGAAAAAAAAAATCCACGAAATGCACGTCCATTGATCAAAAGGAAAGATAAGATAATTTTGTTCTTCATTTTCTTTAGTGCACATACATCAACAAGTGTAATAGTAGGATAACAGTGGAGGGAAGAAAGGAGGAGAAAACCCAAAACATTCGTGTGAATTGTTTAGTAAACATTGACACTAATCACCTTCCGTCAGGGACTAACTGGCAACAAAACAAATTTCAGGAGAGGCAAGTGCTCAAGTCGCCATTACAACTAATTTCTCGTTTCAGCAATAAATGAGATGATCAGACGAAGAGAAAAGGAGTATGTTGTACATGGAACATAAAGCATCAATTTATAATATGCATTCTGGGAAAGCCTATTTGATTGAATCTGCTATACTGCCAAAATTTGAAAGCCTAGACCAACTAGATAGGAGAATACAAAAAAGAAATAAGAACCAAAATAGCAGGTTCTAGACATGATTTGAGATAATTGTAAATTTCTACATCATGTTTTTGTGGTTTCCTTAAAACTTATTTCTTTGAAGCGCCAGCAGGTTCTGATGGCAGCTTCACAATACTTAGTTGACCACCTTCCTTGTTAGCAATAGTGGCTGCTTTGACCTCGTTGCAGTGGTTAATGAATTTGCTCAGCTCCTGGTCACATTAGATACGAAAAAAGGGCCATCAGAGAGTTTAGAATCAAGATTCTCAACACTATCATACACGAAGAGCCAAATTATAATAATTTGTAAAGGGCATTCCTAGAGCACAAGGCTCCCAATTTAGCAAGGGTTATGAGGGTTGTCAGATGTTCACGTATAATCAAGATTCTAGACACTATCTTATTATGATTCGTAAAAGGCATTCCTAGAGCACAAGGCTTCCAACTTAGCAAGGGTTAGGAGGGTTGTCAGATGTATGCGTACTGTTACTGCAGCCATTATTTTCACCTAGTGCTCTCCTTAGTTATCTACAAGGCCTTTTCGTTTCTCCTACTTCATTTTTCCATTTCCATGCCAAGTAGAGCTCCATAAGGTTCAAGATGCCTAGGTTCTCATGAGCTTTTGCATGATTAGATCATCATACAGCGCCAGCTAAATATAGGGATTTTTTACAACTAAAACTCATTTCATCACAATATCTCTGTACATTGAGAAACTCATATGAGTAAGCAAGACAACTCTAAGGAATGTTTAACAAAAAGGCAATAAAGTACCAGTATTAGACTATCATATTAATTGATTTTACAAAGTACTGCATAATGGAAAAAAATGTGTATATAAGAACTTATAATTTTAATGCAAGGACTGAAAAAGAATGAGATGTAGCACACGTGGGATTAATTTTGATCATGAGGAGAAAGAAGTCTTCATCCTCTTGTAATCCTCCCACATTCTCCTCAGAGCATCAGGATAGCATAGAGCAAATTATTAAAAAAAATAAAGAAACATACAAAATTATGAAGTGAAAAAGATGCAGATGGATCAGAAGACTGGCTTGGATTCTCAAAAATGAGTAAAATCGCACAGTATAATCAGCGTCGATCATCTGGGGAAATAATCATCATTTCCATCTCACAACACATAAGAATTTGCAACCACAAACACTCAAAGATGACAAAATACAAAAGATAAAATGTATCCATATCTGCAAATTGTGGCTAGCTTACAGAGTGATGATAATAAGTTTTATGACGCAAATCATCCCTATTCTTTCTCTAACCAAACATGTAGTCCTTGCTCAACAAATTGATCAAAGAAAAAATCCAAATTCCACAGTTTACCATAATAGACCCAAACTACGAAACTTTTAACCCTATATATCATAGGCTGTTTGGAATCAATCAGGTATAAGAAATCAATTCAATTCAGTTCTTGCAAAATCATTTCAATTGTTGGCTGATTTCATTTCTTTCAAAATGCCTTGTTTCTATTTTTCCTTCTTTCTTTTCTTTTAAAGTTAAAAGAACTAAATTCTAGTACCTACGACCTTCCCGAACCTGAAAATTGACTAGAGAAAACTCAATCAAGTTGAATTCTTGCAGTTTTAAGACTTTCTAAACACTACTTTACCATAAAAGTGAAACAAAATTGAACTTACTCTATCAGCATCCATCTCCTTTGTCACCTTTGATGGCTTCACATATCTCTTCCCTATAAAAAGAAATTAAAAAAAAAAACTGAATTAAAAACAATTATAGACGCAAGGATATAAAAATATAAGAAGGATAAAAAGAGAAAGGAAGACCTTTGCGGGTAGGAGGGATTTTGCCGTGGCGATTAGGAGGGATTGTTTTCTTCTTTTGTTTTCCTTTGAATAGATTACCTTTCTGTGTCATTCTTTAGGGTTTTAGGGTTTTTTCTTTTCAGCTACTGCTCAACTTCTTTCGCTGTATGTGGTTTTTAGGGTTCGCTTGTTAGTTTGCATATATACATTACTTTTTTTTTTATCAGGTAGTTTTCTTTTTCCAAAACGATGTCGTTATGCAATTGAAATTGGACCCGCCAAACTTGGATCTAACGATATTTTAATTACTATGTGCATCCTATATTCCGTACTGTTATAGTTTTTCTTAATATTTAAAACATAACATTTTTATTTTATGATTTTATACTAAAAAGTAATTCCATAATTAATATTAATTTTATACTATTTGTCTCTTAATTTTTAGTGTAATATATAAATTACTCTTTATATTTTATTGAAAAAATTTCATTAAACTACATTATGATTTAACGCATTTTCACTTTAAAATTTGTGACTTTTTTTTTTCATTTTAGTAGTATGTGAATATGATTGTTAGCAAATAAAGATCAAATTGTATAATACCGTTAAGAAATTTTAACGTGTCATGCAATAACTATTATTCTTCTAATTGCCACGTTAGTCCTTGCTAACAGTATTATACAATTTGGTTGTTATTTGTTAACGATCAAATTCACAAGGTGCTAAAGTGAAAAGAAATAAACCGTAAACCCTAAAATAAAAATACATTATAATTTACTGAAATTTTTCTAATTTTATTTATTATATTAAATTTTAAAAGTTAATAGCAATTAAAAAGATAAATTGATAAAAAATATAATTTGCTCAAACTTTTTATCGAAGTTACAATTTTAATATAACAAATTTAATAATAAGAATAATATTTATTTATTTTAATAATTTAAAATTAAATTATATAAATTTTTAATATTTTATTAGATATAAATACTTTTAAAATGTTTGTTTTATTAAAATTAAATTATGCTAAAAATCAAAACAAGTAAAAGATTTAATAATTAAGTTGAAATTTTTTTATCAATTTGATATTTTTACCATTTTGACTTTAGATGAAAGAGATAATAGTTAATTTTATTAAAAAATAAAATATTTTTAACATAATATATAAACTATATAAAGGACAATTTATGGATTGCACAAAAAATAAGAGGCAAATAATATAAAAATAAATTTAGCTAAAAAGGATTAAATACTATTTATCCCATGTGATTTGATCTAATATATGAGTTAGTCCCTGTATTTTTTATTATATTAAAACTTCTTTGACTTTTAATAAAACTAACCACTTCCACAATAGTAGAAAGATTAAATTAGTAATTTAAGATTACAATTTGATTCTTGAATTTATTATCAAGTATCAAACTCCTCCAAAATTAATTTTATTATCAAATTAGAGTAGAATCTTATTTTTAGCACAAATTAGTTTTAGTGTTTAATTAAAATAATAAATTTAATATTCTTTTCCTACTCTACTTTTTTGTATTTTTAATACAATTTTATTCAAGAAAATTTAAATATTTTAAGACTACTTATATTTATAATAATATTATTAAATTACTATATAATTTAATTCTATTTATTAATATAAAATAAATATCTTTTATTAAAAATATAATTCTATTGTTATTTTCATTATACATATTATAGTTAAACTATATAAAAAGTAAAAATTAAATTAAATAATTATGTCTTAATATAGTGAAATTGTCACGACCCCACCCGTGGGCCCGTGACCGGCACTAGGGAATGGGTAGGCTTAAGGCCACCGAAACCCGTAGTAAGCCTGACACTCACTGATTTAAACAAATCTCATCTCAAATTAATATTATTAAAGTCACAATTTATCTTAACAGCTACATTCTACATAAAAACTTGATGCGCGGGAAAAACTAGGCGAGACCTGAAACTCAGAAAATTTACAACTGATACATCTACTATTACTACTGCGGAGAATCTAAGATTTACCAATTTACATACCAAATCAAATACATCATCCGATGATGAAGGAGTTGGAGTTCTTGAATAAGAGCTGTGAGAGGACTATGATCCGAATTTGAAAAAGCGATAAAAATGAAACCGGGTCTAGAGTGAGTTAAAATCAAATAATCTAGAGACTATTGCTTCTTCTCAGAAAACATAGAATATTCAAATCAGTATATCAAACCATGCACGTAAATACAATCCACATTATAATCATACCATAATAAATAAATAAATAAAAATATATATTTACTTTTACGGGACGAGTGGCTCAGTAGAACCCTAACCCCAAATTCTAATAGCCTTTCGGCTCTCTTAATCCAACAGGTCTGGCGCCTAGAGAGCAAGCTCGATCAGGGTCCTTACCTCCAGCCTGAACACTTGAATTCCAAATAGGCCGGCGCCCAGAGAGCATTGCTCGATCAGGGACTTTAACTCCGTGATCAATCGAACTCGGCCAGAGAGCAATGCTCGATCAGGGCAAACAAATCCATAATAACCTTATGTCCATGATCATTACCGGTGCGCACGCGGTCCTGATGCAACCCACCAGGTGGCATGTTCTATGAAAGCCACATCCCCAAATCGAAATCATCACATATAATAAATATCATTGTATAATAAATATCATTGTATAATGAAATCATTCAACCATATCAAAATAACAATTAACAATTAAGAGTAAGACATCAGGCAACTCATGTGGAAAACTAATTATATTTGGTATTATTATAACATTACTAATAATAATATTTATATAATTTTCAATAATTAATAGTCTAGTGAAATTATTTATGTTGCGATACTAATAACCATATTATGCATAAACTTTCAAAATAGCATATTAATTCAGACTTAGCAATAGTGCAATGATTAAATGACTTTAACTCACAGAATTGGGCGACCTCCTAGCTCTGCTCCGGTGCCTCGGTAGGAGCGAGCCGAACGAACTGACAATCTAGTCACGGAAAATAATTTATAAAAACGATGAAACAATTACAATAGATCCTAGGTCTAGATTCCTAGGACTGACTGTCTAAGAATCTCGACTCAGGAGAATTCTATCGGAAATCCGGCAGAACTTCCCTTACAACATGAACATTACCCCCCGTAAAAACGGGTCCAGGACCTGCTAGAAAAACACTCCAAATATCTAACAATTTAAACAACGGGAGTTGGGTCCCCAAACTTCACTATTTTCCGACTCCGCCACACAACACAAAATACGAGGCAGGCAAACTGACAGACAATTATTTTTGACTCACAAAATCATCAAATACTCAATATAATCCAATAGACACAATTAAACCAAGAATTCCAAAATTAACGGGCCAAAGATAATTACCGAGACGCTCGATCGCTCGGTCGACTCGCCTCCGGCCGCCGGAGTCCGATCGACGATCTGAACACATCATCGAACTCATAACGACGCGTTGAAGACGATCCCCGCTTCCGATTTTCCGATCTGACACCCGATCATCCGGAGAGATTTACGGACGATCTCGACCGTCGATTCGCAAACGAAGCCCGATCGCCCTGGCCGGTGCCATTTGAAGCTTGGTGAGGAGAGTCGGGATATGTCCTCCGATCTTCCAAAGCTCGCCGGAGCTCGCCGGAAATGCCCAAAAACCTCGGCTGCCTCTATTTTCTCTCTCCACCGTGAACCTCCGATTCCGGCCACCACTGTCGACACCACCGCCGCCAAAACAAAGCCAAGACCGAGAGGAGTCGATCGGCACCAAGATCGACCACCGAAAGCGCCCGCCTGGCGGCAGGAAGCTTTGGCCATCTTCCTCCTCATGCAGGCTGTCGTCGCCCGATCTGCATTGCCGACGCCTGACCGCGCCCGGACGGACCAGGCCATGACTCCTTCCTCCGCTCCTCTCTCTCCCCGACATCTCTCTTCTTCTTCCCTCGACTTCCATTCCTTTCAATATCGACATTAGGCCCCCGAACTATTCCTTATTACAATTTGGTCCCTCAACTTCCTTAATTACTTATAATCTCATCCTGCGAATTTCAATTTAACCCCGAACTTTCCTTTAGCCTTTCAATTAAGCCCTTAACTAATTAATTTGGGCCAAATCCGAATTATTGAAAATACACAATTACAAAAATACCTCAATCGACATATTTATTTACAAAAATACCAAGCTCACAAATTTCCATTAAAACCCCATAAAAATAACATTATACTTTTAATCCTTATTCCAAAATAATCCTCCAATTAAATTCTACACACAATTAAATTAAATAATCAATTTCCAACTCAAAATTTAATACTACTAATCAATTATAATACCAATTTTCCCAAAATTCTTTTATAAAAACATCCTTTATAATTTCTTCCAAAATTTTTCAATATATAATTTTACTTATATAAATATGCATTTGGGAAAAAATTTTGAATAACCAAAATATAATCATTTCTCAAATAATTTACTTGAATAATTTCTTAAAATTTTAAACTAATTGGGTATAGAAAATAACTCATTTATTTGATTAATATTAAATTTTTCATTAAATCATTTCAATTTAAACCCAATAATAATGAAGCTAAAATTAACTTAAATAAAAACTCATTATTAAATATATAAAAATTCCGGGTGTTACATTCTTCCCCCCTTAAAAAAAAATTCGACCTCGAATTTTAAAAGAAAAGGGGCTACACTCTAAGACTGAAACTAAAGAAAATAGGAATCTCTCATCTCCAACTCGGCTTCTCGGGAACTTTTCCTCGGCAGAAATAAACCACAAGACTCATCGACAAAACCCTTAAATAAAACTGGCGAACCTGAAAATCCGCGATCCTCACTTACTACTCCTTGGAAACCAAATCTTCACTTACATTCACACACTAAGGGTCCAACACGAGCAAAGGATCGAAAATATACTTCCTCAACTCAGACCTACGAACAACTGGATTTAACCTCAGAGAACTTTACTAATACTTGGCGGCAAGTCCAACTTACATTCCACCTCACCAACCTGCCGACAAAACCAAGGGTTCTCACAACCTTATTTTCTTACCAAACCACATCACTTATGACATACCATCCATCTAGTTTCCATAACCGACACAACTCATGCCATCCTGACACAAGATTCCTCTTTGACTGAAATCCAAAAGCCTCCCTTATAATCTAACATGGGGCCTACAGCTCCACAGACTTACTCTCTCAGCAACTCAACTCGTCATCCAGAGAATTCTCAAGCTAACACTGTTTACTTTGAAAATTTTACTTATTTATTTACTTTATAATCATCACTGATAAAAGCTTTATTATCTTGGAAAAATACTTTTATAAAATCATAAAATCTAGCCATTTTTCTTTATATAAAATTCTACAATATCGCGCGCCAGGGTGATGATGCCCCCTATCACCAAGGGTTGCAATGCACGATGTATGATGCATGTCCTAAAATGAATTAATGCATGCCTAACAGTGAAATGCCATAATGCATTCTTACGGGACTGGGCGCAATATTGTATTTTAAAACACTTGTTCTACTTAGTAAAATAAATAATGTTCGCTTAAGTTTCTCTGGATTCTGAGCGTCCGAAAATACTCCTACCACATTTCTTAAGCTTCTTACAACCACAAAACTCAACCATAAAGCTCTGATATCTACTCGACTTCCCAGGCACTAACTTCGGCGCTACTCAATAAGGCGATGCCTGATGCGATGATGAGCCAGCTCATGACACGACTGCAACCACACTCTACACTAAAACTGACTGCGGTGCCCACCATCGAAACAACAATCAAAGCTTCTAAAGGCGGACTGCACTAATCACTTGAAGAAATAGCACGAGTCTATCGCGCTTCGGATCTTCCCATCGCTACAAGCTCATTCTCAGCACAGCATCCAGGACAAGCTCACAAGAAAGGAAAGACTGACTCTCTAACAGTGAAGGCTAAGACACTGGAGTCAATGAAAACAACAAGACAGACTTGATCCTAACTCCGCAGTACCAAGAAAATTTTTAACTTAGGTCGAAGGAAATCTAAACCTAAGCTTTGATACCAACTTTGTCACGACCCCACCCGTGGGCCCGTGACCGGCACTAGGGAATGGGTAGGCTTAAGGCCACCGAAACCCGTAGTAAGCCTGACACTCACTGATTTAAACAAATCTCATCTCAAATTAATATTATTAAAGCCACAATTTATCTTAACAGCTACATTCTACATAAAAACTTGATGCCCCCGGAAAAACTAGGGCGAGACTTGAAACTCGGAAAATTTACAAATCGATACATCTACTATTACTCTGCGGAGAATCTAAGATTTACCAATTTACATACCAAATCAAATACATCACCCGATGATGAAGGAGTCAGATTCTTGAATAAGAGCCATGAGAGGACTAACGATCACGAATCCGAAAAGCAGTAAAAATGAAATTTTGTCGGGTCTAGAGTGAGTTAAAATCAAATAATCTAGAGACTATTGCTTCTTCTCGGAAAACATAGATTATTCAAATCGGTATATCAAACCATGCACGTAAATACAATCCACATTATAATCATACCATAATAAATAAATAAATAAAAATATATATTTACTTTTACGGGACGAGTGGCTCAGTAGAACTAATGTAACACCCGAAATTTTTATATATTTAATAATGAGTTTTTATTTAAGTTAATTTTAGCTTCATTATTATTGGGTTTAAATTGAAATGATTTAATGAAAAATTTAATATTAATCAAATAAATGAGTTATTTTCTATACCCAATTAGTTTGAAATTTTAAGAAATTATTCAAGTAAATTATTTGAGAAATGATTATATTTTGGTTATTCAAAATTTTTTTCCAAATGCATATTTATATAAGTAAAATTATATATTGAAAAATTTTGGAAGAAATTATAAAGGATGTTTTTATAAAAGAATTTTGGGAAAATTGGTATTATAATTGATTAGTAGTATTAAATTTTGAGTTGGAAATTGATTATTTAATTTAATTGTGTGTAGAATTTAATTGGAGGATTATTTTGGAATAAGGATTAAAAGTATAATGTTATTTTTATGGGGTTTTAATGGAAATTTGTTAGCTTGATATTTTTGTAAATAAATATGTCGGTCAGGGGTATTTTTGTAATTGTGTATTTTCAATAATTCGGATTTGGCCCAAATTAATTAGTTAAGGGCTTAATTGAAAGGCTAAAGGAAAGTTTGGGGGTTAAATTGAAATTCTGCAGGATGAGATTATAAGTAATTAAGGAAGTTGAGGGACCAAATTGTAATAAGGAATAGTTCGGGGGCCTAATGTCGATATTGAAAGGAATGGAAGTCGAGGAAGAAGAAGAGAGGAAGAGAGATGTCGGGGGAGAGAGAGGAGCGGAGGAAGGAGGCTGCGGGGCCGTCTGTCCGGCGCGGGCTGCGGCGTCAGCACCAGACGACAGGCAGCTCGCTCGAGGAGGAAGATGGCGAAGCTTCCTTCTGCCGTCGCGGCGTTCGGTGGTCGTGATCTTAGTGCCGATCGACTCCTCTCGGCCTTGGCTTTGTTTTGGCGGCGGTGGTGTCGACAGTGGTGGCCGGAATCGGAGGTTCACGGTGGAGAGAGAAAATGGAGGCAGCCGAGGTTTTTGGGCATTTCCGGTGAGCTCCGACGAGCTTTGGATGATCGGAGGATGTATTCCGACTCTCCTCAGCTCAAGCTTCGAAATGGCATCGGTTTCGTGGCGATCGGGCTTCGTTTGCAAATCGACGGTCGAGATCGTCCGCAAATCTCTCCGGATGATCGGGTGTCAGATCGGAAAATTGGAAGCGGGGATCGTCTTCAGCGCGTCGTTGTGAGTTCGATGGTGTGTTCGGATCGTCGATCGGACTCCCGTGGCCGGTAGTCGGCCGGCGATCGAGCGTCTCGGTAATTATCTTTGGCCCGTTAATTTTGGAATTCTTGGTTTAATTGTGTCTATTGGATTATATTGAGTATTTGATGATTTTGTGAGTCAAAAATAATTGTCTGTGAGTTTGCCTGCCTCGTATTTTGTGCTGTGTGGCGGAGTCGGGAAATAGTGAAGTTTGGGGACCCGACTCCCGTTGTTTAAATTGTTGGATATTTGGAGTGTTTTTCTGGCAGGTCCTGGACCCGTTTTTACGGGGGGTAATGTTCGTGTTGTAAGGGAGGTTCTGCCGGATTTCCGGTAGAATTCTCCTGAGTCGAGATTCTTAGACAGTCAGTCCTAGGATCTATTGTAATTGTTTCATCGTTTTGATAAATTGTTTTCCGTGACTAGATTTTCAGTTCGTTCGGCTCGCTCCTACCGAGGCACCGGAGCAGAGCTAGGAGGTCGCCCAATTCTGTGAGTTAAAGTCATTTAATCATTGCACTATTGCTAAGTCTGATTTAATATGCTATTTTGAAAGTTTATGCATAATATTGTTATTAGTATCGCAACGTAAATAATTTCACTGGACTATTAAT
This sequence comes from Ricinus communis, assembly GCF_019578655.1. Taxonomy (NCBI): domain Eukaryota; kingdom Viridiplantae; phylum Streptophyta; class Magnoliopsida; order Malpighiales; family Euphorbiaceae; genus Ricinus; species Ricinus communis. Next base: position 14,270,417 of record NC_063261.1, on the reverse strand, counting down.
TATTGAAAATAATATAAATATTATTATTAGTAATGTTATAATAATACCAAATATAATCAGTTTTCCACATGAGTTGCCTGATGTCTTACTCTTAATTGTTAATTGTTATTTTGATATGGTTGAATGATTTCATTATACAATGATATTTATTATATGTGATGATTTCGATTTGGGGATGTGGCTTTCGTAGAACATGCCACCTAGTGGGTTGCATCAGGACCGCGTGCGCAACGGTAATGATCATGGACATAAGGTTATTATGGATTTGTTTGCCGTGATCGAGCATTGCTCTCTAGGCTGAGTTCAGTTGATTGCCGGAGTTAAGGTCCCTGATCGAGCGATGCTCTCTGGGCGCCGGCCTATTTGGAATTCAAGTGTTCAGGCGGAGGTAAGGACCTGATCGAGCTTGCTCTCTGGGCGCCCGGACTGTTGGATTAAGAGTAAAGGCTATTAGAATTGGGGTTAGGGTTCTACTAAGCCACTCGTCCCGTGAAAGTAAATATATATTTTTATTTATTTATTTATTATGGTATGATTATAATGTGGATTGTATTTACGTGCATGGTTTGATATCGATTTGAATATTCTATGTTTTCCGAGAAGAAGCAATAGTCTCTAGATTATTTGATTTTAACTCACTCTCGAGGCCCATCTCATTTCTTATTTTCGGATTCGTGATTGTTAGTCCTCTCATGGCTCTTATTCGGTAACTGATTCCTTCATCATCGGGTGATGTATTTGATTTGGTATGTAAATTGGTAAATCTTAGATTCTCCATGAGTAGTAATAGTAGATGTATCGATTGTAAATTTTCCGAGTTTCAGTCTCGCCTAGTTTTGGCGACCAAGTTTTTATGTAGAATATAGCTGTTAAGATAAATTGTGGCTTTAATAATATTAATTTGAGATGAGATTTGTTTAAATCAGTGAGTGTCAGGCTTACTACGGGTTTCGGTGGCCTTAAGCCTACCCATTCCTTAGTGCCGGTCACGGGCCCACGGGTGGGGTCGTGACAGAAATAATCGAGACACTAAGTTGACAAGTTCACTATCACTAAAGAAGCTCATGATAATCTTGTAAGCTAAAATTAAAACTTTTATTTTAACACATAAAGATATTAATCTAGTAGGCTATAAATGGATTTTTGTGCGTAAACGTAGAAATAAAAATGAGATTATGAGATACAAAGCAAGATTTATAGCACAAGGGTTCTCACAAAGACATGACATTAATTATGAAGAAACTTATTCTCCAGTTATGGATGCAATTATATTTAGATTTTTAATTAACTTGGCAAGTTTAAAAAGATTTCATATGCATTTATGGATATTATTACAACTTATTTATATGGATCACTTGATAATGATATTTATATGAAAGTTCCCGAATGACTAAAAATGTCTGAAGCATGTAGCTCAAAACCACAAGAAATGTATTCAATTAAGCTACAAAAGTCCTTGAATGGATTAAAGCAATCTAGACGAATATGGTATAATCGCCTAAGTGAATATCTTTTGAAGAAATGATATATTAACAATTCAATTTATCCATGTGTTTTTATTAAGAAATAAATTTTGATTTTGCTATAATTGCAATTTATATTGATGATTTAAAAACAGCATTGGGACTCGTGAAGAGTTGACAAAAATAGTAACTTATTTAAAAAATGAATTTGAAATGAAAGATTTGATACGAACAAAATTTTATCTTGGCCTGTAGATTGAACATTTATTTGAAGGGATTTTTATTCATCAGTCAACTTATATTGAAAAATACTAAAATATTTTAATATGGATAAATCTCATCCAATGAGTTCTTCCATAATTTTTAGACACCCGAATGTGAAAAAGAATTCTTTTCATCCTCAGAAAGATGGTGAAGAAATACTTGGTTGAGAAGTACCATATCTTAGTGCTATTGGAGCATTAATTATCTTGCTAATTGTACAAGACCTGATATAGTATTTTCTGTAAATTTGCTAGCAAGATATAGTATCTCACTAACTCGAAGACATTGAAATGATTTGAAACAAGTTTTCCATTATTTACATGGTACATCAGATATGGGTTTATTTTATCCACAAGACTCGAAGTCATAAATAATTGGATATGCAGACGTTGGATATTTATCTAATCTATATAAAGCTCGATCACAAACGGGTTACTTATTTACATATGGTGGCACTACTATATTTTGGCATTCTACTAAGAAAACTCTAACTGTCACATCATCTAATCATGCTGAAATATTAGCAATACATGAGGCTAGCAGAGAATGCATATAGTTGAGATCTATAATCCAACTTATCAAAGAAACATGTGATCTCTCATTCAATAAAAGAAGTCCAATAGTGCTATATGAAGATAATGCTGCTTGTATTGCCCAACTCAAAGGATGATATATTAAAGGAGATAAAACCAAACACATTTCGCCAAAGTCCTTTTTTACTCAAGGTGTTTTAGATGTTCATTAAAATCAATCTATTGATAATTTAGAAAATTTGTTTACAAAAGTACTCCCTATAACAACATTTAAGAAGTTGGTAAATAAAATTGGCATCGCCGACTAAGAGATTTTAATGAGGCAGTATTATGGTGCAGATTTCTACATGAATAATGTACTCTTTTTCCTTCATCAAGATTTTTTTCTACAGGATTTTTCTTAGTAAGTTCTTAACGAGGCATATTCATTGTAATAGGCATCCAAGGGGGAGTGTTATGATAAAATTAAAATGTTTGAGTTATATTGAATGTCTATCATTATATCTATAGATAGATTCTCTTATGTAAATAGAAACTCTATTTATGTAACTCTTTACACCTATAAATAAGTATTATAATTAATGGAATGATATAGAAAAATTACTCTTTCTTCTCTCTTTATTTTCTTTATTTTTGTTCTTTAGTTTATAATACTCTTTACTCTTCTTATTGTTATTTATTTTACAACAATATATATATTAATCTTAAAATTTTATTAAAATAAAAGAAATATCTACTAAATCAAATACTTATAAGCTATATTAATATTTGTAAATAATATTTAAATAAATAAAATTATTTATAAGAAATTAAAATATAAAAAATTAAGGATTATCTATAAATATTTGTTTTTATTAATTATTTGTATCTCTTATTCTATAGTAATACGGGATCTCTAATAATTAATGAGTATAGATAACATAAAATAAAATGGTGACCAAACAAAAACCATTGATGATAAGAGAGACATGATTGGAAAAGGAAACATAGATCAACCTGCTTTGATTATACGAAAAATTCTTTCTTTCTTTGTTTTTTTTTTTTAGAATACGAAAAAAAGAAATTCTTAATGAAATGAGAAGATACAAAACCACAAATAAACAAGAGTGGGTTTAAGATAGTTATAACGAAATTTTCTTTCTTAATAAAATGAAAAGAAAAATAGATAACTAATGGGAGAAATATAGAAGAGTTGATTTAGGGTGGTCCATGGACACAACACAAAAATCTCAATATCCTATATAAAAAAAGGGTAAATAAATTACAGAATAAATATTGCATTAATGTCATTAAATCTTCTCCAATCAAGGACTTGATTTAAGCTATAATTTGATTTGATATAAACAAAATATAGAAAGTTAATATATTTTTTCAATAGAAAGAATAACCTACCTATAGAAAATAAAGCCTCTAATTCTCCATGTAAGGTAATAATTAGCTGCCAAATTAATTCCTAGATACCCTTTGTCCCCCAATCCAAAAAAATAATAAGAAATAGTGGGAAAGAATATTAAACCCAAATCATTTAACACGAAACCAAAAAAGAAAGAAAGGGAATTATGCACAGCTGAGTTCTTTCCTATCAGAGTACAAAGATTGCTTGTTGAATAGCTATAAATAATGGAAATTGGCAATCCATTATCCATCTAAATCAATAAGAACAAGAATAATTAAAAACATAGAAAATGGCCCCATTGGAATGTCATTCTATCTTCTTCATCTTCATATTGCTTCTTTCCACAAGTAGCTTCACTACTGGTTCGGACCCTGCAGCCAATGCACTAGTCGACAAGGTCTGCAACCAAACTTCAAACTACACCTTCTGCGTCGGATCTCTCTACTCAGACCCACGTACTCCAGATGCTGATCGATACACGTTAGCCTATATCTCAGTTGGATTAGCCTACGGGAAGGCCACCGCCACCCGTGACAACGTCGCTGAGCTTCTCAAGAATATTGATCCTGGCCACCCTGATTACCGGCACTCTCTCCAGAGATGTGCAGGAAACTACGACAAGGCTGTCTCGCTTCTTGTAGTCGCTCAAAACGACTTGAATTCCGAGTCCTTCTCTGAGTTGCCTGTTTTGGCTAGAAATGTTTCGTGCGAAGCTAACCGCTGCGAAGCTGGTTTGAGAGGAATTAAACCATCGTCTCCTTTGACAAATATGAATAAGGACTTAGTTGGCCTTTCTGAAATCTTTGAGATCGTTGCTAAGTTGTTTACAGGAGAATTGTGATTCTATTCTTTCTTACATGTTTCGTTGTAGAAAATTATAACTAATTTAACGAGTCATTGGCAGTTTATATAATTCGGATTAAGTGGTTTGAGATCCTGATTATTGATGCAGCAACGTAAATTTTTATTATTTAATTTACAAAAGTTAGCAAGTGGTCATACGGCAACAGTAATTGCACAATCCATAGTATACAAGAATGGTTGAACTTGAAATTAATGTGTGGATGTTGTTGTATGAAACCTTGGAGCAAAACTATCTTCCAAGGTAAGACTTGCCAATATTAAGTGTATATATCCTGACAGATAGGTGATTGCATTGAATTTATTTGGTGAAGAATTTTAGCCAAATAGAATTTACTTTTACCGGCACGAATAACATCAAATTATAACTTTTGTCACAATTAATTTTGTTTATCAAACAATTTCACACTTATACTTATGCTACATTCATGCACGGAGATATATATATATATATATATATATATATATATATATATATATATATATATATATATATTAGTCTCTAAGACTTAAAATTTTTTAATATGAGTTTTTTTATATAGAGAAATTTTATTTTAATATGTGTATTTAATTTTGACATATGGAATTCAAGTTTACGTGCAATTTTGTAGTTTCTTCTATTAATCTATTGATTAATAAGTTAAATTCTTCATTAAATACTGATTTTAATCCTAAGAAATAACATATTAATAATAAATTAGTTTCCTAATTAGATAATAATTATCCTAAAAATAACATATTAATTATATTTCAATATTAAATTAACCAATAAATTAATTTTCTAATCGGATAATGATTCTAATTTTAGAAAATAATATTTTAAATATTATATTTACTAATAAATTAATTTTTAATTATGTAATAATTTCTAATCTAAAAATAGTAATATTAATTATATTGATAGTATTAATTTATACAATATTAGGATTTATTAATAAATATTTTTAAAATAATTTTTATATTAGTAGACTAATAAAATCTTAAAATATTAAAAAATTTAAGAATAATTAAAAATATATAAATTTGCTGTTATTTTTAAGATATGATGAATAATTACTAGAGATACATTGACATATACATAGAGTTAATTTTTAGTAAGCCATTAAGAAAGAGCTCTAAATTAGGAAACCCATTTAGAACAACATAAGTTTTTGTTAAATCTCAAGTAAAGCTGGATTCTCAACCAATATTTGATTTAACTGCTTCTCGTCTCCTGAGACTCGCAGAACAACAACTTACAGTGACAACTTGAGAGGTCTCTTACATCCACATCATCAACATCCTTTTCTCAACTAGTTCTTTTATGTTTATTTACGAATCTAGAAACATGATTAGTTTTTTTTTTTTACTTTTTTAATGATCAAATATGATTCATATGATTAGATTCGGGTTTCTTTCTATTTAATATGTTGATTTTATTAGATGTTGAATATTGATAATCAGAACATGTAGGGTTTTGAATTTGATATTGTGATTTTATTGGGTTATGAATCTGATTAGATAAATCATAAGAAAATATAATTAATTTATATTTGTTTGAATTATATATCTAGAGTTGTATATTAAAATTGGAATCCAACTTAAAATACCACATTTTTACTGTCAAGATTAAATTTCTAGGGTTTATATATTTTTTAGGTTTTCTTTATTTAAGTTTATATTTTTTTATGTTACTTATTGCATTTTACATTGGTGTTTTCAAGGCTCACACTAAACCTTTTCTCTTATTGTATCAAATTCTCACTAAGTCCCTTAACCCTTGAATATTAATAGTTACTCAACAATCAATTTCTTGTGTTTTTAATACCTAAGCTCACACAACAGCACTTTCTAAGTTTTAGTTGAATAAAGATTTCAACTTAATACACTTTACAAAGAAAGAAAAATAAGCGTAAGAAGTTGAGAAATGAATTTGCAAGAGTTTTGGCATATCTAACACACACACACACTTAATCGTTATATCTTTAAAAGGGGTATTTATACTTATACCAACTCTTAGAGAAGTTATAATGAGACCAAAACTCCTTTAATACAATATTTGATGACTTGGCAAAAGTTGCCAAAAGTCATGGAAAGTGCCCCCACGCTTTTTGAAGAGAGACGTTGAAACTCTAACGACTCCAGCCACGTGGTACTGATAGGGTGCCTATTGTCTCAATGGTTACTCACATTACATTAATTATGAAAATCACCCTCGCGCTTGCCTTGACCGCGCCTAGAAGCGTTCCTGTGCTCCTCATAGCGCTATCGTCCTCTAGAAATGGTCTCAACACCCAAAGTGAGGAGCCCTCGCGCTTCTTCAAGCTTCGACACTTTGACTGCCAAGTGTCATGAGATGATTGGGCTTCTGCCAGGACGTCTTGTAAACTTTTTTGACCTTATGAAAAGTGCCCCTGTGCCTTTGGAGGCCCTCGCGCTTTTGAGGTAAATTTACAAGATTTGCTTCAAGGCTAAAGAATGTTTGGGATATGTTTGGTTCCTTTGATGCTCTGTCACATAGACACTCAGTCATGGTGTTAATGATAATGAATTTGGTTATTAGAATCAAAATAGAGATCAATTGCACCATAGGTCAACAATCTCCCCCTTTTTGATTTTGATAACTAAATTGATTGGAAATTCAAAATTGATCAAGTATATATATACAATTGAATAACCAACAACTAATATTTAAGAGCTAAAGGAACAATTTACTGAAGAGTATTTAATAAATGTTACTCCCTCTCAATAGTTGCATTTGTGCCCCTTTTGAATTTATTATGAAACAAAAAATTAATTACATAGGTTAATTATTAATCAACTCTCTCCTTTGATTATTAATCAATTTTGAGTATTCTATCCATAGATTTCTCTCCCGTTAACATATATTTTTCTTCCCCTTAACATATGTTAGAGCTCTCTCCTTTTGGCAAAATTAGAAAGGAAAAGAGATGTAAATTGGCAAGAAGATAGCAAACATATAAGAGAGATTTCATTCAAAAGGAAAAAAGAATGTACATATATGTGATGAAATAATGAGAGACATGCATGAAAGGAAAAACAAAATGAGAAAATAAAATAAAACATAAAATAACAAAAAATAAATTTAAGATTCAATCTTCTTCTTCTTCCTCTTGATAGACCATGAGCTCATTTCCTTTGCCACTAGAGCTTGCTTAGGGTGGTGGAATAAGAGCCTCTTCTTCCTTTTCTTCTTCCCAATCCTCTACATAACAATGAGGAATTTTGCATGCTTTTTGTATCTCCACTAAGTCCGCATGCAAATGATGGAGGTAATTCCAAGTCTTTTTTCTATTTGCTTTAGGACTTTGTCCTCAAAAGAAAGAGAAGTTTTAGGAGGGAAAGAAGAAGGAATGGGCTCACTAGGGATCCTATGATCTCTCTTTCTTTTCTTTCGATCATCCACATATTTCACTAATAAGAAGAAAGAATTCTCCATCCATTTCCCACTTAGAACCAAGTCGAATTACCTTAGCATGCTCTAGGAAGGATAGGCCAAGTAAGAATGGTGAAATAGGAGTAGTTAGATAGGTTTTGGTGAGAGGAATAATGGCTTGGAAGTACTTGGTAATCTTGGTGATATGTGAGAAAACAAGTATATCACCTTTTGAAGTATTGCTAAGGTGAAAGAGGCGATTAAGAAAAAATTTTGAAGTTAGGATGCACTTACCGTGAATCATTGCAAAGAGAAAAATGAAATCCTTTTGGAGAACTTTCTCAACCCTATTATCTTTTGCATAAATATTGGTGGCGACCATCCTATGATCTACCCAATGAGTGAGGGATTTGAGATCCTTCAAGAGAGAGTCTTTTGAGTGGGTCTCTTTGATGGAGATTTATCTCCAAAAATAGAAAAAAGAAAGAGGCATTTCTACAAGGTTCTCACTGATGAAGAGATGGTCTTTTTCTTGGAATTCAAAGATGGAGGAAAATTAAGGTCTTTTAAGGGTTCTTCTCTCCCCAAAAATCCTAAATTCTATCCCGTGATATTCATCCTCATCTCCTTTTTTTATTGATAACTAAGATGGAAAGAAATTACTTAGTAAGGTTTTCAAAGTCAAGCTCTAGGGTAGGAGGGAGAAAGAAGTCTCTAAGTTCTATGTTGTCAAGAAGATCATGTACCTCTTGAGATGTTCCAAGTTTGATTAGAGCTTCTTCATCAAAGAACCGGCTAGGTTAGGTTTTCTTCCTCTTTATTGTCATGTATTTGATTCTTGCCTCATCATTCACCCTTTTCATTCTTTCAATGAATGATTCAATGGAGGAGGAGCTTCTTCCAACAGCCTTTCTTGGACCCATAATTGTCTTGATGAATAGAAAAAGAAGATTAGAGAATTTGTGAAGAAAGAAAGAAGAGTTTTTGAGAGCTTTTTGAAATAATTGTTAGAAAATGATGCAAATGAGTAAGATGTGGCTTTTATAGCCTTAAGGGGGTGTGAAAATGGTAAAAACGACAAGTTTTCATTAAAACCAATTTTTCAAAAATTCTATAATGGCTAGTTTTTATTAAAATCAAAGGGAAGCATGGTCGCGCTTTTGAAAAAATAGTCACAAAGGTTATAATTTGAAGAAACCGCGGTCGACACTTAGAAGTTGCGGGTGTGCTTTTAAGGTCATTTCTAGAATTGCCTGAGGACTTATAAAGCGTGAGCGTGCTTTTCAAAATACTATACAAAAATGATGTTATTATGAATGCATGAGCATGCTCCTTTTACTTTGATCACACCAATTTATATATGAGTATTGAGATGCGCCAAGATTAAAGAATCTAGGACTAAGATGATTTCAATACTCAACATTTGCATAATAATGAAAAAATCACAAGTATCACAATCAATCAATTGCATAAATTATCAAGAATTAAAGCTAGGGTGCTACCATCTATCATTCCTTATTCCCTTTTTAAGAAATTCATTCTCTCCTTATTTAGGGGTTTAGTAAAAATATCAGCTAGTTGTTTAGATGTATCAACATATTCTAGCACAACACTACCATTTTGAACTTGATCTCTCAAATAAATGGTATCTAATATTTATGTGTTTACTCTTAGAGTGTTGAATAGGATTCTTAGAAAGGTTTATAGCACTATTGTTGTCATATTTGATAGGAATGTGATCGACCTCTCTCCTATAGTCTCTTAATTATTGCCTCATCTAAAGAATTTGAGCACAACAACAACACGACGCCATATATTCTGCTTCCGCGGTGGAGATAGCAACCGAGACTTGTTTCTTGCTAAACCTAGACATTAAGCCTTCACCTAGAAAATCTGACAAAAAGCAAAATGATCAAGTTTTATAAACTGCAAATCTAACCTATATGCAGTTTGTGAAATGCTTTAACATACATTCCCACAAACAACAAGACAAGCACTAGAAACACTACTCTATACATCACAGAGCATATACCACATTTCCATAAACAACAAGACAAGCACTAGCCATTAGCATTTTCTTCATAATCCCATTCCCCTCAATTAATTTCACTTTCTCCTTCAGAATATCGATATCCATCATTAGAAGTCCAGATTCCTCTTTTAGCAACTGATTTTCACTCTTAAGAACATTACTTTCAACCCTTAATGCTATATTGTCAGACTTTAATGCTTCAATCTCACTCTTCATTATTTCATTCTCTGTTTGGTAGCCCTTCATTTGTTCTAGAGCACATGAGCTAATAGCTTGTGCTTTCCTAGCTTGTATCAAAGCCTCATTTCTTACTTCAATATAATCCTTCACTTTCTTCCTCAACGCATTCACATAAACCACTTAATGATCAGTTAGCTCCACATCATACCACAAATGAAAATTGCAAGTTCGACTCTGCATTTCAGATTAAAGTAAAAATTAGACATCAAAATATAAAACCCTAGCCAATGAAGGTGCAACACTATGAAGAAAAAACTCAACCCTTTGACATACACGTTGACACGAGCAGGTATAAAAACGCTTTCATCAGTTCGAATTGTCCTCAGAGGTTTCTATACGACTCGAATTCCACATTTGCAAAGTGGAATTCTTTCATTCTCCATCTCTTCTTGCAATTGATGGATATATAAGAGTAACTTTTAGCTAGGAACAAACCCTAATTGGCAAAGGTAAGGATATATGAAGCCTAGTAAAAAGGTCTAAATGACGTGTCCATGGTCTACAACTGGCCTGTGACGTGGAAAACATTTTTGATGTGTCCTGCCATGTTGAATGTCATTTAACGACAAATATTGTCGTTTACATGCACTGTTTCTTAAGGGGTAAATGTCAACATAAATAATAGTCCAGGGATCAAATGTCGACAAATAAAGGTGCAAAGGGCAATTGTTAAAGATATTGAAAGTGCAGGAGGCAAAAGATAGTTTATTCCTTTCAACTTTATCATTTCATTTTAGAGATAATTACTATTTAGCCCCTATATTTTTCTACATTATATTAGTTACTCCCGCGTTTAAATATTTTTTTTCATCTTTTTATTTAGTAATTTTATACTAAAAACTCCTCCAGTCAACCGTTAACTAAATTTGACTTTATACTATTTGCCTCCTGATTTTCAATGTAATATACAAAAAGCTCTTTATAGTTTGTTTATTATATTAAAACTAAATCTAATTAACGATTTTCTAAAATAAATTGCCGGAATAAATTTTTAGTATAAAATTATAAAATAAAAGGATGAAAAAATATAATTTTTAAATGTTAGGACATAACTAGTATAATATAAAAAAAACACATAAGACAAATAGTAATTAATTCTTCATTTTACTTTTTCTCTAATGTCTTCATCGCAAAGGGGCATGTTTGGAAAAAAACCTATTTGCTTTCTTTTAAAAGAAAAATAACCTGAGTTCTTTTTTTATAATATATAAAAAAGCGAAGAAAAACAAGGAGAGCCACAACCTAGGTTAGGACAAGCCACGCAAGTGAGCAATACTGGAAATAAGCACAAGTCTGGAAGAAAGTGAAAGAGCAAACGAAGCAAAAGGTTTACTTTTTCTGAAAAAACTAAATTACAACCCAGCTTGTAATGCCTTCCATTACTTGCACCTTGTAATAGGAAAATTACCATCGTATGAATTGCTAGAGTAACAAAAGGGAACATACATTCACAAGTTAACCCCAGTTTAATCTGCCATAATAACATCAGATCAAATTACCATTTCATCATTTAGGCTTATATTTATACCTGAAAAATGGTTAGGTTCTTTTCTTGCAGGCCTATAGCCATAAAATGTGTACAAACACTTTACAAATATTGCAACAACACATTACTCAGGAAACTCTAATGATGTCATGCTATGAAACACTGTTGGCACCATATTCTGCAACTGTGGTGGGACTATATTATGTGATTGTGTTGGCCCTAAGTCGTACATCTCCTGCTAAAAGAATAAAAGACGACAAAATAATGAGAACTGCAAGAGACTTCATATATAATGCTTAAACCGCAAGTTCAATGCATTAGGGTTTGAACATCACAAACCATTAGGTGGAAGCTATCCTGTGACCTGACACTAACAATTCCCGACTGAGGTACCTGCTATATGCATTGAGCAAATCATGATTAACATCAATGCAGAAAAGGTCCTTTACTATCAAAGCAACTAAAAGAGCGGATATCAGCCAACAAAATATGCTAACCTTTCCTTTTTTAAATGCATTACTTTCACTATCTTCTTTCCCTTTTCCAGCTTCAATTCTCCTAGGAGACCAGTCAAGTGAAGATCCGATACCACATCTTTAGATGTAGTACTGCATTGATTCTCCTCTTCAATGCTAAATATAGTGGTAGAACCAACAACATTGTCAGCAGAATTATTTAGAATTGCACATTGCTTTAAAGCTTCTTTTATGGAGCACAGTGCAATATTATAACTCTCTTCAGAAAGTGAACCCTCTTCACCCAAAATAATGGCTCGTCCACATAGATCATTGTAACGACAGACCTTAGTTTGCAAAATAATGGAATGCTTACTCAAAGCAGCATTCGTCCATCGTTGCAATACATATTTAGGTGGGTTCTAAATACACCAGACATTTGAAGCACGATAATGGAATGCCTGCAAAGATAACCTTTGTATTCAAATGAACGACATGAACAACAAATTTCTGACTTTGATTCATTCCACTCTACCATATAACTTTGATTGTCTTCAAAATCTTTGACAGTATACAATGTGCTTGTCTCATCCTCGGATTCTTTCTTCAAATGACAAGCAGCAGCTCCCAAAACCTTAACTTGGAACTTCTTGAAAATTTCATGCGTATATACAGGTGATATTTTTTTTCTCAAAAGGTGATGGGGACTTCAATTCAGGTGTTTCATGCCATGCATCAAAATCGGCTCTGGCTTCCTCTTCATACCTATCTTCAAGTAGTAATCTATATTGCTCTATAAACTCTCTCATCGATGTTTCCCAGCGCACATATTGTCAAATGAAGAGTTCACACTTTCAGATTGCAAGATTGTAGACAAATCAGAAAAAGCTACACCCCTCATGAAAGCAGGGATCCAATATTTGCGATCTGAATATAATGACTGAACCCATTCCACCTCCATAATATTAAATTGGTCAAGTAATTTCCACCATCGCTTTTCAAACTGCTCCTTTGATCTACTTCATTCATGTACTATAAAATAACTGAATTTTTAACAACCATTTCACTTTATTTCTTTTCATCCTTTTAGAACTAATGTCCTTGTGTCCATATATGTAAGACTAATATATGACCTTAATAGATGACAATGAATGACTTACATGCAACTACATGATGCATGACCAATACACATGTGAACTCATTGATTGACAAACCGAACACAAGTATCAAATTCTAAAATAATAAACTTTTATAAAAGCATTCAAATTTCAAAAAGTATTTATAAAAATAATATTATCAATCCTTCTGCAACTAATTTACTATAATCGTATTGAAAACTGAAGGTCCAATAGCCAAAAAAATTTTCAATATGTAAAATTCAATAAATGGAATTCCTTCATCACTAGTAACACACTTATTATATTCATATAAAAGAAATAGTTTTCTGAATTAAAAAATATTTAGGATATTGTAAGAAATAATTTGTAGATTCCTTCATAGATTATTGTCTTCATAGATGCTTTTTACATTCAAATTTCTAATATACTTCTAAAATTATCATCAAATCTTTTTTACCTTTATCAAATTGATTTATTATGACATATTGGAACTAAAGCCCCAATTCCAAAAAATATTTTCAATTTTTAAAATTTAGTACATGCAAAACCTTCATCACTAGTAACTCACTATTATATACAAGTAAAAGAAATTAGCAAAAAACCACATATTATGTACTTACCAAGTCGCTTAACTGGGTATTATGAACTTAGGCTCCTAGTACTAAACCTCTATTCTGATATCAAATGTAATTCTTGCAATAATCAAACATTATCACATTATATCACATCATATAATACAACATCAAATAATCTTAAACATAGTAGTAGAAAATAGTAGTAATAGTATTAGTAATAATAATAACAACAATAAAAAAGTAATAATAATCAAAGAAATAATAATGTCATGTAGTAATGTAAGATCCACAAGTTATACTTGTGCAATGAGTTGGATGGCATCTAAATAAATAGAAATGAAAATTAGTATGTGCATGTATACATCAAGATCTTGATGTTGTACTCTTCCTTGCGCCTTGATGTGTTATCCATTTCATACTTAAATATAACTTACCTAGAGAGCCTTGATCAATCTTAGATTATATCTAAAATTGCCCATTCACCCTTCATGTCCTTATAAAGTTAATTTTTAACAATATGAACTCTAAAATGATTTTATTTTTCACAAACATTTTCATTTTCTTATATTATTTTTTTAGAAATAATGTCTACTGCAAATGTATGACCTTAGTACTCGATAATGCATAACTTATATGTGACTGATGCATGATCAATGTATATGCGACTCTTTGACTGACAACATGGACACAAGCATCAAGTTCCAAATTAACAAAGTTCATAAATACATTGAAATTTCAAAATGTAGTTCTAAAAAAATCATCAAATCCTTTTTACTTTTACCAAACTGATTTATTATGATATATTAAAACTAAAGCCCCAATTGCTAAAATGCATTTCGAATTTGTAAGCAAAACCTTATCACTAGTAAGTCACTTGTTATGTACAAATAAAAGAAATTAACAAAAGACAATAAATAATTGTTTACTTACCAAGTCGCTTAGCCGGTTATTATGAACCTAGGCTCGTAGTACTAAAATTCTACTTTGATATTAGATGTAATTCTAGCAAATACTGAACTAAAAATCATCACATTAACTTACATCATCAACATCAAATATATCTTAACAATACTTATGGCAATATAGTAGTAGAAATAGTAAAAGCAGCAGTAGTAATAATAACAATAATAATCAATGAAGTAATAATAATCATGCAGTAAGGTAAGTTAAGTATTAACTCATAAACTTGTCGTTATCCTCAAGTTGTATAGCTCTCAAAACTCTTGTGCAGCGAGTTGGATGTGATCTAAATAATAAAAATCAAAATTAGTATGTGCTCGTATACATCAAGATCTTCATATTGTACTCATTCCTTGCACCTTGATGTGTTGTCCATTCATACTTAAATATAACTTACTTAGAGAACTTTGATCAATCTCAGATTATATCCAAAATAATCTTTCACCTTTCATGTCCTTGTAAAATTCATTTTTAACAGCCATTTCACTTCATTTTCTTATATTACTATTTTGAAATAAATGTCCTTGTATCCAATGTGTCATACCTTTGTACTTGACCATGCATGACTTATATGTGATTATGATGAACGACCAATGCATTATGTGACTCATTCACAAACAATTTGGAGACAAGTATCAAGTTTCAAAATAACAAAGTTCATAAAAACATTCGAATTTCAAAATATATTTCTCAAAATATCATCAAATTCTTTTTACCTTTATCAAACTGATCTATTATTGTACAATGAAACTAAAGCCCAATTGTCGAAAAGCATTTCAAATTTGTAAAATTTAATACATGCAAAACCTTTATCACTAGTAACTCACTTGTTAAATACAAATAAAAGAAATTAACAAAACACAATTAAAAATTTTGTACTTACCAAGTTGCTTAACTAGTTATTATGAACCTAGACTCCTAGTACAAAACCTTATATTTTGACATCGGATGTAATTCTAGTAAATACTATGCGAAACATTATCACATTATTTCAGATCATATAATACAACAAATATATCTTAACAATACTCATAGGAACATAGTAGTAGTAGTAGAAATAATAATAATAATAATAATAATATCATGCAGTAAGGTAAGCTATGTATCAACTCACAAACTTATTATTATCCTCAAGTTGTATACCTCTCAAAACTCTTATGGAGCGAATTGGATAAGATCTAAAGTAATAGAAATCAAAATTAGTATGTGCTCTTATACATCAAGATCTTGATGTTGTACTCATTCCCTGCATACTTAAATATAACTTAACTAAAGGACTTTGAACTATCTTAGGTTATACCCAAAATTGTTCATTCACCTTTCATGTCCTTATAAAGTTCATTTTTAACAATATGAACTCTAAAGTGATTTAATTTTTCATAAACACTTCAATTCATTTTCTTATATTATTATTTTAAAAATAATGTATGTGTCCAATGTGTCATGCTAATATACGACTTTAGTACTTGACAATGCACGATTTATATGTGACTATATGCATGATCAATGCATGTGCGACTCATTGACCGGCAACTTAAACACAAGCATCAAGTTCCAAAATAATAAAGTTCATAAAGATATTCAATTTTAAAATATACTTCTAAAAATATCATCAAATCTTTTTTACTTTTATCAAACTGATTTATTATAGTATATTAAAACTAAAGCCCCAATTGCCAAAAGATATTTCCAATTTATAAAATTTAATACATGCAAAACCTCAATCACTAGTAACTCACTTGTTATATACAAATAAAAGAAATTAACAAAAGACAATTAAGAATTGTGTACTTACCGAAGCGCTTAACTGGTTATTATGAACCGAGGCTCCTAGTACTAAAATTCTATTCTAATATCAAATGTAAATCTTACAATAACCAAATATTATCACACTAGATCACATCAAATAATTCAACATTAATGTCTTAACAATATTTATGGCAACATAATAGTAAAAATAATACTAATAGCAACAACAACAACAACAATAATAATAATAATAATATCATGCAGGAACGTAAGTTAAGTGTCAACTCACAAACTTATCATTATACTCAAGTTTGTAGTTATGCAACGAGTTGGATGGGATCTAAATAAATAGAAATCAAAATTAGTATGTGCATGTATACATCAAGATCTTGATGTTGTACTCCTTCCTTACACCTTTATATGTTATCCATTTCATACTTAAATATAACTTAGAGAACTTTGATCAATCTCAGATTATATCCAAAATTGTTCATTCACATTTCATGTCCTTATTAAGTTCATTTTTAACAATATGAACTCTAAAATGATTTTACTTTTCACAAATATTTCATTTGATTTTCTTATATTATTATTTTTGAAATAATGTCCTTATGTCTAATGTGTCATGCTAATGTATGACCTTAGTACTTGACAATGCATGACTTATATGTGGTTAATGCATATGCAACTCATTGACTGACAACTTGGACACAAGCATCAAATTCCAAAATAATAAAGTTTATAAAAATATTCAAATTTCAAAGTGTAGTTCTAAAAATATCATCAAATCCTTTCTACTTTTATCAAACTGATTTATTATAGTATATTATAACTAAAGCCCCAATTACCAAAAAGCATTTCCAACTTGTAAGGAAAACCTTATCACTAGTAAGTCACTTGTTGTGTACAAATAAAAGAAATTAACAAAATTACAATCAAGAATTGTGTACTTACCAAGTTGTTTAGCTAGTTATTATGAACCTAGGTTCCTAATACTAAACTTCTACTTTGATATAATAAATAAAAAATCATCACATTAACTTACATCATCAACATCAAATGTATCTTAACAATACTCATGGCAACATAGTAGTAATAGTAGTAGTAGTAGTAATAATAAAAATAACAACAACAACAACAATAATAATAATAAATTAATAATAATCTTGCAATAAGTTAAGTATCAACTCACAAACTCATCGTTATCCTCAAGTTTTATGGCATCCAAAACTCTTATGGTGCGAGTTGGATTGGATCAATAAATAAAAATAAAAATTAGCATGTATTCTTATACATTAAGATTTTGATGTTGTACTCCTGATTTGCACCTTGATGTGTTGTCCATTTCTTACTTAGAAATAGCTAACGAAAAGGACTTTGATCAATCTCAGTTTATATCTAAAATTATTCGCTCAACTTTCATGTCTTTATGAAGTTTATTTTTTCATTTCATTTTCTTATATTATTATTTTGGAAATAATGTCCTTGTATCCAATTTGTCACACTAATAGATTATCTTAGTATTTGAGTATGCGTGACTGTGTTTTCCATGTGCCTATAATGCATGACCAATTCATATGAAACTCAGTGACTGACAACTTGGACACAAGAATCAAGTTCCCAATAACTAAGTTTATAAGAAAATTCAAATTTCAAAATATACTTCTAAAATATCATCAAATCCTTTTTACCTTTATCAAACTAATTTATTATGGTATATTGAAACCAAAGCTCCAATTACCAAAAAGCATTTCCAATTTATAAAATTTAATACATGAAAAATCTTCATCACTAGTAACTCACTTATTGTATACAAATAAAAGAAATTAACAAAAGATAATCAAGAAATGTGTACTTACCAAATTGCTTAAAGAATTATTATGAACCTAGGCTCCTAGTATTAAAGATCTACTAATCATATGTAATTCTAGCAAATACTAAAGTAAGCACCATCACATTATTTCACATCATATAATACAACATCAAATCTATCTTAACAATACTTATAGCAACATAGTAATAGAAATAGTGGTAATAATAGTAGTAATAATAACAATAATTAATAATAAAAGCAATAATGATATAATGCAGTAAGGTAAGTTAAGTATCAACTCATAAACTTATCATTATTGTTAAGTTGTATGGCACTCAAAACTTTTATTGTGCGAGTTGCATTGGATCTAAATAAAAAAAGTCACAATTAGTATGTGCTCTTATACATTAAAACCTTGATGTTGTATTTCTAACTTGCACCTCGATATATTGTCCATTTCTTACTTAGAAATAGCTTGCCAAAAGGACTTTGATCAATCTCAGTGATAGGTCATAAATAGTTATACTTATTGTGTTTAATTCCCTTACAATTTGATTGAATAATGTACTTAATTGTGAAAATTCTGTTTATTCTGACCTAGGTGATGAAATATCAAGGATTGAGCAGAATTCAGCCTAAAAATATGTTTTAAATCATCACTTGTCAGAAACCAAGTTTTTTGGAGAAAGAGCAAAAATATGTACAGAAGATTATTATCAATAAGGCGTGACCGCGCCTTACAATCCGTAAGCTGCTGGAACCTGTAGAAGAGAGCTTCGAATTTTTCAAGATAAATTCGTGATGGACCCACTTATATAATTTTCTCTCTTTTTGGAAATGCTGGATAAAGAAAACTTTCTCTCATGTATTTAGGATTTTAATTTGTTTAGATTACTCTTTGTCTTATACTTCCTTATAGGGATAAGATCATATATAGGAAGTTTATTTCTTTTTAATAAGGATTCTCTTATTAGGGTTTAGGTTTAAGTTTAACTTCCTATATAAGGAGGCTAGTTCTACCAAGTAAAGGACAGCTGAGAGTGCTTTGATATTTATTATTTTTCTTCTTTTATTCCCTACACTCTTTTCTTGTGAATTTTTACTCCACCATGTGTGGCTAAGTTTTTAGTTTCTGATTCAAGAGTGAATAAATTCCAATTATGATTTTGTGAGGCTTTGTGCTTAACATAATTCTTCTTTAATTCAAGTATTCTTTATTTCTTGTTTTTATTATTTATAAATTTTTAATATTGATTGAACTGACCACTCGACTTTGATATTGATTTCTATTGCTAAACTTTGAGTTTGTGATCCGTAATTGTCATGAACGATTGATACAAGTAGCAAAGAGCTGGCTCATGTATGTGATTGTGGCCTTTTCGAATTATATAGCTTGCATGATAGGCTCTAGAGAAATAAAGGAACAAGGTTAATTCAAATTGCAGCTATCTCAATTAATTAATGTTGGTTTAGTCATTCTCATTATTCTTAATGCTATCATTAAGTTGATATAGAATGCTATCGTGCCTAGTTGACTAATGGTGAGTTTTGATTTAGATGTTGGGTTTAAGTCAATTATATTAGGAGAATTACACTTGTTGGCTTTTCCGAATAAGTAGACCTAAATATTTGAATAGAAAAAAAATGATATTTTAGCCTATGATCATAATTACAATTGGATGGAATTAGCACTCTTGAATTGGAAATTTATTAAGATTAATTTTTATTTACTTTAATATTCAACCTTCATTATTTTCTGTTTATTTATAATTTTGATTCAAACATTCGAAATCCCCCCCTTTTTTATTTAACTTTGAGAAGCTATTCACATTGGTTCCCTTGGGATTCGACCTGGTTTCATTATTTCTACAAGTTAGTTTAGGAAAATCAGTAATTTATTTTGAAGGGCTTCGATAACACGTTCACTCATATTATATCCAAAATTGTTCGTTCAACTTTCATATCTTTATAAAGATAATTTTTTCATTTCATTTTCTTATATTATTATTTTGAAAATAATGTCTTTGTATCCAATTTGTCATGCTTGACAATGCGTGACTTATATTTGGCTATGATCCATGACCAATACATATGCGACTCAGTGACTGACAACTTGGACATAAGAATCAAGTTCCAAAATAACAATGTTCATAAAAAAATTCATATTTCAAAATTTACTTCTAAAATATCATCAAATCATTTATTATGGTACGTTGATATTAAAGCCCCAATTTCCAAAAGGCATTTCAGATTTAAAAGATTTAATACATGCAAAACCTTCATCACTAGTAACTCACTTGTTATGTACAAACAAAAGAAAAATTAACAAATGACAATTAAGAATTGTGTACTTAACGAATCACTTAACTTGTTATTATGAACCTAGCCTCCCAGTACTAACCATTATTTTAATATCGGATGTAATTCTACCAAATACTAAAACAAATATTATCACATTAATTCACATCATATAATACAACAACAATATATTTTAACAATACTCATAGCAATATAGTAGTAGAAATAACAACAACAACAACAATAATAATAATAATAATAATGAAAGCAATAATAACATCATGCAGTAAGATAAGTTAAGTATCAACTCACAAACTTATTGTTATCCTCAAATTGTATAGCTCTCAAAATTCTTGTGGAGCAAAATGGATGGGATATAAATAAAAAAAATCAAAATTACTATATGCTCTTATACATCAAGATCCTGATGTTATACTCCTTCCATGCATCTTGATGCACTGTCCATTTCATAGTTAGAGATAGCTTACAAAGAGCACTTTGATCAATCCCAAATTTCATTCAAAATTGTTCACTCACCTTTCATGTGCTTATAAAATTTTATTTTTAATAATATGAACTCTAAAATGATTTTAATTTTCAAAAACATCTCATCTTATTTTCTTATATTATTATTTTGGAAATAACATTCTTGTCTTCAATTTGTCATGCTACCTTAGTACTTGACAATGCGTGACTTATATGTGACTATGATGCACGACCAATGCATATGCAACTGAATAACTGACAAGTTAGACATAAGAATCAAGTTCCAAAATAACAGAGTTTATAAAAAAATTCAAATTTCAAAATGCACATCTAAAATATCATCAAATCCTTCTCATTTTTATCAAATTGATTTATTATGTATTTGAAACTAAAGCCCCAATTGCCAAAAATAATTTCCAATTTGTAAAATTTAATATATGGAAAACCTCCGTCACTAATGACTTGTTAGGTACAAATAAAATAAATTAATAAAAGACAATCAAGAATTATGTACTTATCGAGTCACTTAACCTATTATGAACCCAGCCTCCTAATACTAAACCACTATTTTGATATTGGATGTAATTCTAGAAAATACTAAAATAAACATTATCACATTACTTCACATTATATAATGCAACAACTATATTTAAACAACACTAATAGCAACATAGTAGTAGAAATAATAATAATAATAATAATTAATAATAATAATAATAATAATAATAATAATAATAATATCATACAGTAAGTTATGTTTAGTATCAATACATGAACTTATCGTTATCTTCAAATTGTATAGCTCTCAAAACTCTTGTGGAGCGAATTCGGTGGGATCTAAATAAAAAAAAATTAAAATTAATATGTGCTCTTATACATTAAAATCTTGATGTTGTACTCCTTCCCTACATCATGAAGTCTTGTCCATTTCATACTTAGAAATAGTTTAGTACGAGCACTTTAACCAATCTCGCAATATATTCAAAATTGTTCGTTCAACTTTCATGTCCTTATAAAGTTCATCTTTAATAATATGAACTCAAATGATTTTATTTTTCATAAACATTTCATTTCATTTTCTTATATTATTATTTTAAAAATAATGTCATTGTGTCCAATTTATCATGCCAATGCATATGAGACTATGATGCATGACCAATGCATATGCAACTCGATGATTGATAACTTAGACACAAGAATCAAGTTCCAAAATAACAAATTTCATAAGAAAATTCAAATTTCAAAATATACCTCTAAAATATCATCCCATCTCTTTTACCTTTATCAAACTGATTTATTATAGTATATTGAAACTAAAGCCCCAATTGCTGAAAAATATTTCCAATTAATACATGCAAAACCTCCATCACTAGTAACTCACTTGTTATGCACAAATAAAAGAAATTAACAAAAAAATCAAAAATTGTGTACTTACCGAGCCGTTTAACTGGCGAGCCTAGCCTCCCAGTACTCAACTACTATTTTGATATTGGATATAATTCTAGTACTAAAACAAACATTATCACATTATTTCACATCATATAATACAACAAATATATTTTGACAATACTCATAACGTCGTAGTAGAAATAGTAGTAATTATAGTAGTAGTAGAAATAATAATAATAATATCATGTAGTAAGTTTTGTTTAGTATCAACTAATAAACTTATCGTTACTCTCCAGCTGAATAGCTCTCAAAACTCTAGTGGAGCGAGTTCGATGAGATCTAACCACCTTGAAGTTTTATTCATTTCACACTTAGAAATAGTTTACTAAGAGAACTTTAAGCAATCTCGCAGTATATCCAAAATTGTTCGTTCATCTTTAATGTTCTTATAAAGTTTATTTTTAATAATATGAACTCTAAAATGATTTTAATTTTCATAAGAATTTCATTTCATTTTCTTATATTATTATTTTAAAAATAATATTCTTGTCTTATTTATCATGCTAATGGATGATCTTAGTACTTGACAATGCGTGACTTATATGTGACTATGATGCATGACCAATGCATTTGCAATTCAGTGATTGATAACTTGAACACAAGAATCAAGTTCCAAAATAATAAATTTCATAAGAAAATTCAAACTTCAAAATGTACCCCTAAAATATCATCAAATCTATTTTACCTTTATCAAACTGATTTGTTATATTATATTGAAACTAAAGCCCCAATTGCCAAAAAACATTTCCAATTAATACATGCAAAACTTCATCACTAGTAACTCACTTGTAATGTACAAATAAAAGAAATTAACAAAAAAAAATCAAGAATTGTGTACTTACCGAGCCGTTTAACTAATGAGCCTAGCCTCCTAGTACTAAACTACTATTTTGATATTGGATGTAATTCTAGCAAATACAAGAACAGACATTATCACATAATATCACATCATATAATACAACAAATATATTTTTACAATACTCATAGCAACATCGTAGTAGAAATAGTAGTAATTATAGTAGTAGTAGAAATGATAATAATAATATAATGCACTAAGTTATGTTTAGTATCAATTCACAAACTTATCGTTATTCTCAAGTTGTATAGCTCTCAAAACTCTTGTGGAGTGAGTTCGATGGGATCTAAACAAAAAAAAAAAAAATAGTTAGTGCTCTTATATTAATATCTTAATGTTCTACTCCTTCCCTCCACCTTGAAGTTTTGTCCATTTCATACTTAAAAATAGTTTACTAAGAGCAGTTTTAACAATCTCACAGGATATCAAAAATTATTCGTTCATCTTTCAAGTCCTTATAAAATTTATCTTTAATAATATAAACTCTAAAATGATTTTATTTTTCATAAACATTTCACTTCATTTTCTTATATTATTATTTCGAAAATAATTTTCTTGTGTCCAATTTACCATGCTATTGAATGACGTTAGTACTTGATAATGCGTGACTTATACGTGATTATGATGCATGACCGCAAGTGATTGACAACCTGGACACAAGAATCAAGTTCAAAAATAAAAAAAGTTCATAAGAAAATTCAAATTCCAAAATGTACCTCTAAAATATCCTCAAATTTTTTTACCTTTACCAAACTAATTTATTAAATTATATTATAACTAAAGTTCCAATTGCCAAAAAACATTTCCAATTAATACATGCAAAACCTCCATCACTAGTAACTCACGTTGTATAGCTTTCAAAACTCTTGTGGAGTGAGCTGGATGGGATCTAAATAAATAGAAAGCAAAATTAGTATGTGCTCTTATACATTAAGATCTTGATGTTGTACTCCTTCCTTGTACCTTGATGTGTTGTCTATTTCATACTTAGAAATAGCTTATCAAGAGTACTTTGATAAATCTTATATTATATCAACAATTATTTGTTCAACTTTCATGTCTTTATAAAATTCACTGTTAATAATATGAACTTAAAATGATTTTATTTTTCACAAACATTTTATTTCATTTTCTTATATTCTTATTTTGAAAATGATGTCCTTGTGTCCAATTTGTCATGCTAATGGATGACTTTAGTACTTGACAATGCGTGACTTATATGTGACTATGATGTATGACCAATGCATATGCGACTCAATGATTGACAACTTGGACACAAGAATCAAGTTCCAAAATAACATAATTCATAAGAAAACTCAAAATTCAAAATGTCCCTCTAAAATATCATCAAATTCTTTTTACCTTTATCAAACTGATTTATTATAGTATACTGAACTAAAGCCCCAATTGCCAAAAAATATTTTCAATTTGTAAAAATTAATACATTCAAAACTTCCATCACTAGTAACTCACTTGTGATTTACAAATAAAAAAAATTAACAAAAATAATTAAGAATTATGTACTTAACGAGTCGCTTAACTGGTTATTATGAACCTAGCCTCCTAATACAAAACCATTATTTTTATATTAGATGTAGTTCTAGCAAATACTAAAACAAACATTATCACATTATTTCAAATCATATAATACAACAACAAATGTATCTGAACAATACTCATAACACAGTCATAGTAGTACGAATAATAATAATAATAATAATAATAATAATAATAATATTATTATTATTATTATTATTATTATTACTAAGGCAATAATAAAAATCATATAGTAAGATAAGTTAAGTGTCAACTTATAAACTTATTATTATCCTCAAGTTGTATAGCTTTCAAAAGTCTTGTGGAATGAGCTAGATGGGATCTAAATAAATAAAAAGCTAAACTAGTAAGTGCTCTTATACATTAAGATCTTGATGTTGTACTCCTTCTTTGTACCTTGATGTGTTGTCCATTTCATAATTAGAAATAGTTTACAAGGGCACTTTATACAATCTCACAATATATCGAAAATTGTTCGTCCATCTTTCATACCCTTATAAAGTTCATTATTAATAATATGAACTTTAAACTGATTTTATTTTTCATAAACATTTCATTTCATTTTCTTATATTATTATTTTGAAAATAATGTCCTTCTGTCCAATTTATCATGTTAATAGATGACTTTAGTACTTGACAATGCGTGACTTAAATGTGACTATGATACATGACCAATGCATATGCGACTCAATGATTGACAACTTGGACACAAGAACCAAGTTCCAAAATAACATAATTCATAAGAAAAATTCAAATTTCAAAATGCCCCTCTAAAATACCATCAAATTCTTTTTATCTTTATGAAACTCATTTATTATAGTATACTGAAACTAAAGCCCCAATTGCCAAAAAACATTTTCAATTTGTAAAATTTAATACATTCAAAACCTCCATCAGCAGTAACTCACTTGTGATTTACAAATAAAAGAAATTAATAAAAAAATCAAGAATTATGTACTTACTGAGTCGCTTAAGTGGTTATTATGAACCTAGCCTCCTAGTACAAAATCACTATTATCATACTGGATGTAATTCTAGTAAATACTAAAATAAACATTATCACATTATTTCAAATCATATAATAAAAAAATAAATATATCTTAACAATACTCATAGCAACTCGATCATAGTAGTAAGAATAATAACAATAATAATAATATTAATTATGAAAGCAATAATAAAAATCATATACTAAGGTAAGTTAGGTGTCAACTTACAAACTTATTGTTATCCTCAAGTTGCATAGCTTTCAAAACTCTTGTGGAGTGAGTTGGATGGGATCTAAATAAATACAAAGCAAAATTAGTATGTGCTCTTATACATTAAGATCTTGATATTGTACTCCTTCCTTGTACCTTGTTGTGTTGTCTATTTCATATTTAGAAATAGCTTACCAAGACTACTTTGATAAATCTCATATTATATTGAAAGTTGTTTGTTCAACTTTCATGTCTTTATAAAGTTCATTGTTAATAATATGAACATAAAATGATTTTATTTTTTCACAAGCATTTCATTTCATTTTCTTATATTCTTATTTTGAAAATAATGTCTTTGTATCCAATTTGTCATGCTAATAGATGACTTGAGTACTTGACAATGCGTGACTTATATGTGACTATTATACATGACCAATGCATATGCGACTCAGTGATTGACAAGTTGGACATAAGAATGAGGTTCCAAAATAACATAATTCATAAAAAAATTCAAATTTCAAAATGCCCCTATAAAATATCGTCAAATATTTTTACCTTTATCAAACTGATTTATTATAGTATACTGAAACAAAAGCCCCAATTGCCAAAAAACCTTTTCAATTTGTAAAATTTAATACATTTAAAACCTTCATCACGAGTAACTCACTTGTGATTTTCAAATATAAGAAATTAACAAAAAAAATAATCAAGAATTGTGTACTTACCGAGTCGCTTAACTGGTTATTATGAACCTAGCCTCCTAATACAAAACCATTATTTTCATATTAGATATAATTCTAGCAAATACTAAAACAAACATTATCACATTATTTCAAATCATATAATACAACAACCAATATATCTCAACAATACTCACAGCAACACAGTCATAGTAGTAAGAATAATAACAATAATAATAATAATTATTATGAAAGAAATAATAAAAATCTTATAGTAAGGTAAGTTCAGTGTCAACTTACAAACTTATTTTTATCCTCAAGTTGCATAGCTTTCAAAACTCTTGTGGAGTGAGTTGGATGAGATCTAAATAAGTAGAAAGCAAAATTAGTATGTGCTCTTATATATTGAGATCTTGATGTTGTACTCATTCCTTGTACCTTGATGTGTTGTCTATTTCATACTTAGAAATAGCTTACCAAGAGTACTTTGATAAATCTCAGATTATATCGAAAATTGTTTCTTCAACTTTCATATCTTTATAAAGTTTATTGTTAATAATATGAACTTAAAATAATTTTATTTTTCACAAACATTTCATTTCATTTTCTTATATTCTTATTTTGAAAATAATTTCCTTATGTTAAATTTGTCATGCTAATGGATGACTTTAGTACCTGATAATGCGTGACTTATATGTGATAATGATGCATGACGAATGCATATGTGACTCATTGATTGACAACTTGAACACAAGAATCAAGTTCCAAAATAACATAATTCATAAGAAAATTCAAATTTCAAAATCTCCCTCTAAAATATCATCAAATTCTTTTTACCTTTATTAAACTGATTTATTATAGTATACTCAAACTAAAGCCTTAACTGCGAAAAAACATTTTCAATTTGCAAAATTTAATATATTCAAAACCTCTATCACCAGTAACTCACTCGTGACTTACAAATAAAATATTTTCAATTTATAAAATTTAATACATTTAAAACCTCCATCACGAGTAACTCACTTATGATTTATAAACAAAAGAAATTAATAAAAAACAATCAAGAATTGTGTACTTACCGAGTCGCTTAACTGGTTATTATGAACCTAGCCTCCTAGTACAAAACCACTATTTTCATACTGGATGTAATTCTAGAGAATACTAAAACAAACATTATCACATTATTTCAAATCATATAATAAAACAACAAATATATTTTAACAATACTAATAGCAACAGAGTCATAGTAGTAAGAATAATTACAATAATAATAATAATAATAATAATAATAATTATGAAAGCAATAACAAAAATCATATATTAAGATAAATTAAGTGTCAACTTACAAACTTATTGTTATCCTCAAGTTGCATAGCTTTCAAAACTCTTGTGGAGTGAGCTGGATGGGATCTAAATAAATAGAAAGCAAAATTAGTATGTGCTCTTATACATTAAGATCTTGATGTTGTACTCCTTCCTTGTACCTTGATGTGTTGTCTATTTCATACTTAGAAATAGCTTATCAAGAGTACTTTGATAAATCTTATATTATATCAACAATTATTTGTTCAACTTTCATGTCTTTTTAAGGTTCATTGTTAATAATATAAACTTAAAATGATTTTATTTTTCACAAACATTTTATTTCATTTTCTTATATTATTATTTTGAAAAAAAATGTTTTTGTGTCCAATTTACCATGCTAATGGATGACTTTAGTACTTGACAATGCGTGACTTATATGTGACTATAATGCATGACCAATGCATATGCGACTCAGTGATTGACAAGTTGGACACAAGAATCAAGTTCCAAAATAATAGAATTCATTAGAAAATTCAAATTTCAAAATGCCCCTCTAAAATACAATCAAATTCTTTTTACCTTTATGAAACTCATTTATTATAGTATACTGAAACTAAAGCCCTAATTGCCAAAAAATATTTTCAATTTGTAAAATTTAATACATTCAAAGCCTCCATCAGCAGTAACTCACTTGTGATTTACAAATAAAAGAAATTAATAAAAAACAATCAAGAATTGTATACTTACTGAGTCGCTTAAATGGTTATTATGAACCTAGCCTCCTAGTACAAAACCATTAATTTCATACTCGATGTAATTCTAGCAAATACTAAAACAAACATTATCACATTATTTTAAATAAAATAATAAAACAACAAATATATCTTAACAATACTCATAGCAACACAGTCATAGTAGTAAGAATAATAACAACAACAATAATAATAATAATAATAATAATAATTATGAAAGCAATAATAAAAATAATATATTAAGGTAAGCTAAGTGTCAACTTACAAACTTATTGTTATTCTCAAGTTGCATAGCTTTCAAAAGTCTTGTGGAGTGAGTTGGATGGGATCTAAATAAATACAAAGCAAAATTAGTATGTGCTCTTATACATTAAGATCTTGATGTTGTACTCCTTCCTTGTACCTTAATGTGTTGTCTATTTCATACATAGAAATAGTTTACCAAGACTACTTTGAGAAATCTCAGATTATATCAAAAATTATTTCTTCAACTTTCATGTCCTTATAAAGTTCATTGTTAATCATATGAACTTAAAATGATTTTATTTATCACAAACATTTAATTTCGTTTTCTTATATTCTTATTTTGAAAATAATGTCCTTGTGTCCAATTTGACATGCTAATGGATGACTTTAGTACTTGACAATGCGTGACTTATATGTGACTATGATGCATGATCAATGCATATGCAACTCAGTGATTGACAAATCGGACACAAGAATCAAGTTCCAAAATAACATAATTCATCAGAAAATTCAAATTTCGAAATGCACCTCTAAAATATCATCAAATTCTTTTTACCTTAATAAAATTAATTTATTATAGTATACTCAAACTAAAGCCCCAATTGCCAAAATACATTATAAATTTATAAAATTTAATACATTCAAAACCTCCATCAGCAGTAACTCACTTATGATTTACAAATAAAAGAAATTAAGAAAAAAACAATCAAGAATTGTGCACTTACCGAGTCGCTTAACTGGTTATTATGAACCTAGCCTCCTAGTACAAAACCACTATTTTCATATTGGTTGTAATTCTAGCAAATACTAAAACAAATATTATCACATTATTTCAAATCATTTAATAAAACAACTAATATATCTTAACAATACTCATAGCAACACAATCATAGTAGTAAGAATAATAACAATAATAATAATAATAATTATGAAAGCAATAATAAAAATCATATATTAAGGTAACTTAAGTGTCAATTTACAAACTTATTGTTATCCTCAAGTTGCATAGCTTTCAAAACTCTTGTGGAGTGAGTTGGATGGGATCTAAATAAATAGAAAGTAAAATTAGTATGTGCTCTTATACATTAAGATCTTGATGTTGTACTCATTCTTTGTACCTTGATGTGTTGTCTATTTCATACTTAGGAATAGCTTACCAAGAGTACTTTGATAAATCTCATATTATATCGAAAATTGTTTGTTCAACTTTCATGTCTTTATAAAGTTCATTGTTAATAATATGATTTTAAAATGATTTTATTTTTCATAAACATTTCATTTCATTTTCTTATATTATTATTTTGAAAATAATGTCCTTGTGTCCAAATTGTGATGTTGATTGATGACTTTAGTACTTGACAATGTGTGACTTTTATGTGACTATGATGCATGATTAATGCATATGCGACTCAGTGATTGACAACTTGGACATAAGAATCAAGTTCCAAAATAACATAATTCATAAGAAAATTCAAATTTCAAAATGCCCCTCTAAAATATCATCAAATTCTTTTTACCGTTATCAAACTGATTTATTATAGTATATTGAAACTAAAGCCGCAATTGCCAAAAAACATTTTAAATTTTTAAAATTTAATACATTCAACACATGGACCAGTAAGTCACTTGTCATGTACAAATAAAAGAAATTAACAAAAAACAATCAAGAATTGTGTACTTACCGAGTCGTTTAAGTGGTTATTATGAACCTAGCCTCCTAATACAAAACCACTATTTTCATATTGGATGTAATTCTAGCAAATACTAAAACAAACATTATCACATTATTTCAAATCATATAATACAACAACCAATATATCTTAACAATACTCATAGCAACACAGTCATAGTAGAAATAGTAATAACTGTAGTAGTTATAGTAGTAGTAGTAGAAATAATAATAACAATGATAATTGGAATAATAATAATGAAAGCAATAATAATATCATGCAGTAAGGTAAGTATGAACTCACAAACTTCTCATTATCCTTAAGTTGTATAGCTTTCAAACTCTTGTGCAGCGAGTTGAATGAGACCCAAATAAATGCAAATAAAAATTAGTAAGTGTTTGTATACATCAAGATCTTGATGTTGTATTCCTTCCCTGCACCTTGATGCATTGACCATTTCATATGTAAATATAACTTACCTAGAGGAGTGTGATCAATTTCAAATTAATACCCAAAATTGTTTGTTCATCATCCATATCCTTATAAAGTTCATTTTTAACAACATGAACTATAAAATGATTTTATTTTCACAAACATTTCATTTCTTTTTCTTATATTATTATTTTAGAAATAATGTCCTTCTGTCCAATGTGTCATGCTAATATATGACCTTAGTACTTGACAATGCATGACTTATATATAACTATGATGCATGACCAATGCATATGCCACTCATTGGCTGACAACTTGGCCACAATCATGAAGTTCCAAAATAACAAAGTTCATAAAACACTCAAATTTCAAAATTTACTTCTAAAACTATTATCAAATCCTTTTTACCTTTATCAAATTGAATTATTATGATATATTGAAACTAAAGCCCAATTGCCAAAAAGCATTTTCAATTTGTAAAATTTAATAAATGCAAAACCTTCATCACTAGTAAGTGACTTATCATGTACAAATAAAAGAAATTCATAAAAGACAATCAAGAATTGTGTACTTATCAAGTCGCTTGACTGATTATTATTAACCTAGGCTCTAATTACTAAATTTCTACTTTGATTTCAGATGTAACTCTAGCATATACTAAACCAAACATCATCACATTATTTCACATCATTTAATACAATATCAAATATAGCTTAATAATACTCATGGCAATATAGTAGTAGAAATAGTAGTAATAGTAGTAGTAGTAATAGTAGTAATAATAATAATAACAACAACTGCAACTACAGTAACAACAACTACAACTACAATAACAGTAATAATAATAATAATAATCATCAAAAATTTAATAATAATTATGCAGTAAGGTAATTTAAGTATCAACTCACAAACTTATCGTTATTCTCAAGTTTTATTGCTCTAAAGACACTTATGCAGCAAGTTGGATGGGACCCAAATAATAGATATTAAACTTAATATGTGCTCGTATACATCAAGATCTTAATGTTATACTCCTTCCTTGCAACTTGATGTGTTGTCCATTTCATACTTAAATATTACTTACCTAGAACTTTGATCTATCTCAGGTTATGCCCAAAATTGTTCATTCAGATTTCATGTCCTTATAAAATTTATTTTTAACAATCTGAACGCTAAAATGATGTTATTTTGCACAATCATTCATTTCGTTTTCTTATATTATTATGTTGGAACTAATGTCCTTGTATCTAATGTGTCATCCTA
Organism: Ricinus communis; assembly: GCF_019578655.1. Taxonomy (NCBI): domain Eukaryota; kingdom Viridiplantae; phylum Streptophyta; class Magnoliopsida; order Malpighiales; family Euphorbiaceae; genus Ricinus; species Ricinus communis. The sequence goes on along the minus strand of NC_063261.1, from coordinate 14,237,903 downwards.
ATATATGACCTTAGTACTTGATAATGCATAGTTATATGTGACTTTGATGCAGGACCAATGTATATGCGACTGATTGACTGACAACTTGGACTTTAATATATCTCGAGTTATATCTAAAATTGTTCATTCATATTTCATGTCTTTTTCAAATTCATCTTCAATATGGACCGTAAAATGATTGAGTTTTTAACAATCATTTGATTTCATTTTTTTTATTATTATTTTGAAACTAATGTTCTTGTGTCCATATATGTCAGACTAATATACAACCTTCATACATGACAATGAATGACTTATATGTGACTCTATGATGCATGACAAATGCACATGTGAACTCATTGACTATATATGCAAGTTTTATTGAAGAGTTGTGATCAAGAATATAATAATGGTTTAAGAATAAAGCTACTTTAATATGACCGATACAAAACCAACCATCATCACTGCAACAATAGAAAGAAGATACTTTTCCAGGATGAAACAAGAAAGTTTTGAAAAGTCAGACTTCAAAACTGCATATTATAAAATGATATTGCTTGGAAAAGAAAACCCAACTAGACTAATAATCTCCAAAGAGCCACATCGAGCAACACAGTTCAAACAAGAATGCAATTAATTTCCTATTGAACAACATTTTATAGAACCTGAACTTAAAATTATCCGACATTTTATTAACTTATCAATTTTTTCATGAACTTCTTTTAAATATTCTCGCTTGTCGTACAAAATCTTAAAGTAAACAAGAGAGATCCAAATTCCTTAAGAACATTAACTTAAGTAAATTTTTTAACAATACCATGGAATGATCAAATGACTACATTGCATACTTTACTTCAAAAGGCAAAATGACCCATGTAAAGCAAAACGAATAAAATATAAAGGGCTTATATGTCTAGGTCTTTGCTAGAGTAAATATGAAAATTAGGTTCCACTTTCATAATAGCTTCTTTTTCTTCATTCGATACATGTAACAAAAAAACATATGTATTGTTGATTGATATATGACATATTTGTTGCATATATTAGAACAGAACAAATAAATAATATAGACCAATTTCCCTATCCATCAAAAAGCAAAATGTTATCTGATCTAGGGAACAGTAGTAGCTGACTCCAGAAATAAGTTGTTGGAAAAAGTATCCAGCATGCAACGCAAAAGAAAAGACAAGTTTTGCAGACAATAAAAAAGTAATTTGAGCTAAATCGTTTCGCAAGTTTTTGCCTCGATTTGCACAAAGTTACTACTCTACTTAGTGTATTCATATTCCGAAAATTGAAGTTGAAAAGAGACATAAAAATCTTACCTTTGCTGAATCTTCCAATATCGCAGATTTGCTCAAAGAGCTCTCCTCCAGCAGCATACTCCATAGCTAGATGGCTTGGTGTCAAAACCACCTGCAATCACTTAAAAGCCCACTATTTTATATCCAGAAATTAAGTTAATCCTATTTTGATAAACACCTATGCAATAACTAGAACTTTCGGAAAAAAAGAAAAAAGAACAAGAAAGAAAGTGTCAAAGACAAACCACCTTGAAGCAAGTGACCTGTCATTTATGATCTCCCTTGCCATATTCTTATCAATCTCAAACCAAATTGAATACTGCATATTAGATTAATCAAAGAACAGAATCTCCACCTTAAATGAAATTAAAATCACTTTTAAGTATATTTTAGTCCAATTAAACACAAAATTGGCTAAAACTATAGTCTATGTCTAAACTCTGTAATTTAACAGTGCAGTCTCTCTTATTTTTCTGCTGATACAAGGAAAGTGATTTCATGCAGCAGTAGACAATGGTCTCCCCTCCTAACCCTTTTCTCTTAAAAAGAAGAAAAAAAAAAAGAAAGAAAACAGCGCAAGTATTAGAAAAAAATACAGAGACAACCCATATGTGCTCTTATTCCTTTCCTTTCTTTCTAATTTCTTAAGTACCACTAACAGTACTACACCAAAGCCACCATACAAACCACCAATTGATCTTTTTATCAACACAGATTCCTGAAGTAGCAATATTCTGCTTTTAACATCAATACTCTTCATTAAATAGAACATTGACTTTATATCAACATCCATGTTTCTTCACCATGCTTTGCAATACCAACAACTTATATCAGAACAAAACCAAAAATCAGTTTAATAATAATAATTGCATAGTAAAATTCATGTCGGATTACGAAGAATAAAGGCTATTACCTTCATTGTTAAGCCGTGAAGCCAGATGACAGAGCAACAAAAACAAAACTAATATCATTAAACACTCTTTTAACCATTAATTACATAAAAAAATGATCCAACAAAAAAAAACCAAATAAAAATGCAAAGAGTGCAATTAATCAAAATGACAAAGCAAAAACCACTTTACAATTACTAATCAAACTAAATCAGTCCCCATTTGAAGAGATAAACCACAACCTGTAACAATAAAGATCGACTTTTAGCACCAGACAATTTCCAAAAATCAGATTTGGCTAAGTTAGATGGGCATTGTTTTAGGACGAATCCATTCGGGCTGAATCGAAGAGAGAAACGGCTCAGTCATGAAACTTGATAACTCGCAAATACTGGGTTAAATAACCCGGTGGTGCTGGTGGTAATGAGTCGAATGAAATGGGTAGGAGAAGAATGGTGTAAGGGTTTGTAATTTAAGGTTTCAAAAACTTCTATTTCTGAAGGAGCCATTAGAAAATATTAAAGATACTTCAAGAATCAACGATGCCGGAGTTGATCTTTGCTTCCAAAGGATATCAATATTGTGCTTAAGCCATGCCTGTCAATTATTTGCGGGAATGCTCTGCAGCGTAGAAATCGCCAATAGAGCCCAAGCACCAGTGAAGTCTTCAATTTCGTGGCAAATACAGAGATGCGAGAATAGAAAAGAGGGAAATTTGTTCTACTCAAACGAATTAGGAAATTTGTAATATCAAGAGGCAAATACTGAAAGCAACGGATATACAACGGGAAAATCCTAATTTAGATTTCGTGACGCTGTAAAGCAACCGTTGCTAAAAAATTACTTTTTCGTTTTAAATGAACCGTTGCTATAAGCAACGGATAAACTCTCATTACTTTTTCGTTTATTGGTCGTCAATTAATAAAAGCTTCCCCACTTGTTTTTTCTTTTTTTTCTTAAACAAGCTCAAATAGCCCAATCTCAAACAGTCAATGTAGAAATTATATATAAGTATATTAAGATATTGGACTTAATATTGTATAAGATTATAATTATCTAATTTGTTAAAGTAGTATGACTCTGTGGTAATATCTACTTTATAAAAATACATCTAAACATTCAAAATCATTTAACTCATTACTAATTCATTTTGTAAATTAAAAAAGAAAAGCAATGGTCTTTTTTTACTAAATCCTAATAAAATAGTAAAATTTCATCTTTTTTAATTGGAAAATTCTAAAAAGACAAAATTTGTAGTTAAAACATTATAAGATTGCATTTTTTACTAAATCCTTACAATTTTAATTTAACCAAAGTTAATAGAATTGAGCACCTAAAATTTAGATACAATTATCACAAGATAGCAAATATCTAAATCTGCAAACAACCTTACCCGACAAGAAAAATAAAAGAATCATAACTACCAAGTAGCCAAGTCAAATATGCACTTAGAGAATTCCATCAATCTTAACCTATGAAAATGATTGTTTATATTAACACTTTCATAAATATATTGCTTTAAAATGTAGCTTTGGAATTAATAGTGTTAGTGAATTTGGATATAAATTGTTAACCTTTTAATTCTCATAAGACTAAAATATCACAAAAAAGACTACAAAATCATTTGTATCAAAAAGTTAAATCACATGATCAAATTTTATACTTTTTATTTTCTTAAATTTATATTATGGTTGTTTTTAAGTTGCTTTTCTAGTTATTTGTTAATTATTTATTATTTTTGTCCAATTATGAAATGAATTGATCGAGTGAAGTGATTTACATATAAATTCTGATGAGAGCTCAAGAGGAGGAAAATAAAAGAGATCTAAGATTCTTAGAACATTCCTAACACACTCTTTATTAATTATAAATAATTAACTATCTATTTATACTTATATTGAAATTCATGTGTGTTTCAATAACATTCTATTTTACTCTTTAGTCAATTATTTTATTAATATAAAAAAAAGAGAGAATAAGTAAAGAAAAAAATATAACTCTTAAAAAATGAGAAAAAGAAAAAGAAAAAATAATAAAATATTCTTAATTTCTTTTGACTTTTCTCATTTTAGGATAAATTAATAATTTAGGATAATTTAAAAAGTAACTTTAAAGATTTAAGGTACTCTTTTAGAGATGTGGCATGGGATGTTAACTTTCTCTACACTCAAGTGGTGGAATAGAAGCAGGGGTAATTTCTCTCTTTTTTGTTTAATATAGTCCCAACACTTTAGTTGGGGCATATAATTTTTTTTTCTATTTCAACTATTATTAAAATTCATGAGAAATTAATTATATTATATTGATTTATATTTAATACTCACTAAAAATATTATTTATTTAAATTTAAAACAAATTATTTAATAATTTGTAATGAAATATTAATATAAAAATTTTGAGAGGCTAAATAAAATGCATATAAATATAAATATAAAATATAAAATCATTATTATTAATAATTCCTAAACATGCCAATATTGTTAAACGCGTTTTATTCCTAATTCACAATCTATAATAATAAATTAATAGAACATTTGCTATAAGTCACACAATTATCATTAATAATAAATCCTCACATGCTATAATTTCAATAATTTAAAACATTCATTATTTTCAAGGGCCTCCACCGTTATTCTCTCCATGGCTTGTCCTTTTTTTTTTGAATTTTTACATAAATATTCTAAAAAGAGCTAAAAAAATATCATTTTTACTGTCAAAAAATTTTTCTTTAAAAAAATATTGTTAGTCAATATGTTATTTTAAAAATATTCTGTAAAATATTTTAGAATACCACACATCAATATTAAGAGCGAGAATTTGGGCTAGATGCATATTCAAATAAAAAAGAATTTACAAAAAATTATTAAATCCATTTAAATGTTTTCGATTAAAACTCTAAACTAACCTTTTTTTTTACTATACTATTTCTAAAAGGATAATTATTTTTTTATATAAAATGCATTTGAAATAACAAAAGTGTTTTCGTTATTATGGAATAAAAAAGGAATAAAGTCCAATTTGGCCACTGATTTTATTGCTTGAGTTCAACTTAGCCATTTTTTAAATTTATAGACATTTTAGCCCAATCTTTACGTATTTAGATTAAATTAGCCTTATTTTTTTATAAAAATAAGATAGTGAGTTACACTCTATCTAGAAATACATAATATTTTTTACATTAAATTAAATTACTTAAATTAAACGATATATATTGATATTTAAAATAATATATTATATTAATGTTGGAAAATATAAGATTGCATGTTATGAATAGACTATTGAATAAGAGACAATCTGTTAAGAGTTGGATATGTGATCAGTCTCCTAGGTCTATGAAAAAATTAGAGAAGAATAAGGAGAAGTTTTTTGGGTGGTTTATGAAATGGAATGAGACATAGGATATGAGATATCAAATGTCATGGATAAAGAAGATAAGCATACAATCAACATTGAACAAAGAAGTTGCACTTTAGAGAGTGGAAATTGATAGGAATTCCCTGTCAACATGCAGCTTGTGCCATGTACTACAAAAGTGATCATCCTGAAAACTATATGGCACACTAGTTTAGAGAGAATTGAACCTCCTGAGTTCAAAAAAAATGCCAAGACACCCCAAGAAAAATAGGAGGGAGGACAAAGAAGAGGTAAAGAAGAGATGAAAGTTATCTAGGGTTGGGAGGATCATTGACCTATGGAGTTTGCAAAGAAGCTGGCCATAATGTTAAGAGTTGTCCTAAAAGGACAGCAGAAATCCAGGTACTTAAGGCAACATGTTTCTAATAATTTACGTTCACTTTATGATAATTGGTTTTTAATTGTTTCTTTTTCTTTGTAAGATTAAAGTAAGAAAAAACAAGAAGAAGCAAAAACTGACAGTAGTGAAGTTAATGAGGCAGCAAAAACATCAAAATGTAAACTGGCAAAGGAGAAAGGATATAGTTCAACTGGATTGTATGATGTGAGCAGTGTTGATTTACTTAAGGAATTTTATAAATCAAAGCAGGCGAAGGAGAAGAGATCAAGTCCAACTAGTTTGTATGATGAGAAGGGCAAAGGAAATGACAACACACCTTATAAGTCTAGATTCATCAGGGAGAGACCATCAGTTGCTGAATTTTGCTTAAGCCCTAGTTATTGCACTACTGCAAGCTTACAGCCTGAACCTCAAAGGCATGTAGGAGTTGTGAATGCTGATAAACAATATTATTCACAACCAAAATGAAGGAATACAAAAATGAATAGCAAAGGAGCAGATTGTTATACTAACATGAGAACTGGAGTTGCAGAGCTACAAGTATATTAATTTTTTTTAGGTTCAACTACATGGTTATGTTCTGTCATTTACTGATAAATTTAATGCCATTATTGTAGTCTACAACACAATTACCAAAGCATTTGTATGGTGGGGTGGAGAAACCTACGGCTGACAAGACTGTGAATCCTATAACAGTTGCAAGACCAAAAAAACCTCTTACACCAAAAGACTTGATTCTTCAAAGGGACCACATTAATAGCACATTTAAATCAAGAGGTCTTTAACGGAATGGCAGTCCTGCTGTGAGCTCGAATGACTTGCATAATAAGATCAAAGAGGATATCAAATTCTACAAGACCTGTTTTGAAACCATGAACATCGGAACACTTTGATTTTGGGTGGTTATTTGTAATGTTATTGTTTTGGATTTTATTTCATTAACTGTTTTTGAGCAAGTTATGATCTTGCTGTTCTGGATTTTAGTTCATTAACTGTTTTTGAGCAACTAGTCCTTGACATCTACGGAAAGACTACTGTCACTTGTCATGTGCTTTGAACATCCACTATCAACATACCAAAGATTGTGCTTGTGGATTTAAGACACACCTACAGAAGGAGTCAAATGCACTTGGTTTTAGTACCCAAACAAAGTTGGGTCCTTTGGGGTTAGCATTGAAAGACTCACTCATGAAAAGATGCATTTTTCTTATCTTGCATTTTACGTTTATGTGTCCAATTCTCATACAATAGTGGCAAGTGACCTTAGGATTCCTTATAGAGTTCAAGTTGATTTTTTTAGCCACTTTTGCTTGAGGTTTGGACCTTATATGATTACTATCACACATGCATGAATAAGGTTTACCAAAATTTGTGTTCTTGTACACATATACATGCTTTGTTCCTCTTGGCTTAGCCTTAGGAATATGTGCACATTTCCCTTTCTTTTGAATGGAAGGTTTAGTGTGTGTATTGCTTTTTGAAACTTCATTTGAGTTTCTTTCTAATGCTTGAGATTGAGTGGCTTTAATAAAAATTTTATTATGAGATGAGGATGATGAAGCATTTTTGAACCTAAGCCAATGTCTCACAAGTGGAGGTTTTTGAGACACAATTAGGGTGTCAAGAGACTCATTCCCTTTGTGAAACTTTAAAATTGAGTTTCTAAGTTCTTCAACTTCATTTTTTAAAGAGTTTTTTTTTTTCTTTAAAAAGCTTTTCTTTTGAAACATCATCCAATGACTTCCTTAGGTCATCATTAGAGGTTTTTAAGGAGGCAATTTCTTTCTTTAAAATTTTAAGGTTTTCCTGCAAGCAAGAATATTTATTTTTATAAAAATTTAATCTTGAAAGCATGTTTTGCAAAAGCTCATCCTCATCATCCAACAAATCATCACCAAAAGAATGAGAAGATGAATATGAAGAAGAAGAATTACATGAATGAGAAGTGGAACATACCTCTTGGGATTTTTCCATGTTGGCTATGAAGCAAAGATTTACCTCATCTTCTCTTTCACTTTCATTGTTGGAGGATGAAGATGCATCACTCCAAGTAGCCTCTAAAGACTTTTTTTTTTCTTTGTCTCCTTTCTTCCTCTTCAAGTACTTTGGACAATCCGGTTTGATATGCCCTTGCTTCCCACACTTATAGTAAGTGACTTCTTCCTTCTTGTCCTTACTTGTTCTTGATTTGGAGAAAGTCTTTTTGCTTATGAAGGGCTTGTTGCTTCTTCTTCTCTTTGCTTCAAGTATCCTTTTGAAATGCTTGGTTATGAGTGCCATATTATCACTCTCACTTAGAGCTTCCCTTTGTTCTTCATCGTCACTTGGAATGTCAATTGCATCTTGAGCTCTAGTGCTAGTTTGAGAGTTAGGGTTTTCTTCTTCCCACAATCTCTATCTACTTCATCCCTCACAAGAGACATCTCATGAGTTAGAAGCTTACCTATAAGCACATCCATAGGAACTTTTCCTAAGTCTTCATTTACTTCTTCAATGCTAGCCACTCTAGCATCATACTTATCTAAAGAAAGGCTCCTCAGGATTTTGTTATTGATGTCAACTAGCTCATAGTGCTTTCTAAGATTTCTCATACTATTGATGATGGTGAGAAGTCTATTTGTCATGTCGATGACAAACTCGTTAGGCTTCATCTTGAACATTTCATACTCGATGACGTACATTTGGATTTTCCTTCATTTTACTTGTTTTACGCCTACATGGTAGTTCTCCAAGGTAGTCCAAATTTGATGAGCCATGGTGCAATTTTGCACTCTCCCACACTTTTCTCTAGAGAGACAACTCACAAGTATAGCCATTACTTGCTTGTTCTTATGGCTATGCTTCTTATGGGCATCTACCAATTCTTCTCTAGGGAGAATCCTTTCTTCCCCATTCTTTATTTCAACGGGAGCTTCCCATATCTTCATTGGATAATCCCACACTTCAATGCCATAGAAATCCAAGTGTATTTCCATACAAAATTTCCAAAAAGTGTAATCAGATTCGTCAAAGAATGGCTTGAGGTGTTGGGCTCCTTCATCGTTGCCATGATCTTTGCACTCGTAATTAAGCTTGATAAGAGCGACTTTGTTCTGATACCACTTGTTGTTCCATGGAACCAAGAAGGGGGGGTTGAATTATGACCTCAAATTGCGAAAGTAAGAGGCTTTAGGTAGAAACATAAAAGATTAAGGAAAAGGATGAAGAGATTAAGGGCTAGAGAAGTCAACACAAAGGGATTTATAATGGTTCGGGAACAAACATTCTTACGTCCACTCCTCAAGATCACACTTGAGTATTTCACTATAATCACTTTGATTACAACCTTGGGTTTTATAAGTTCACCCACAAATTGGTGCTTTTAATGCTCACACTAAACCTCTTCCCTTAGTGTATCAAACACTCACTAAGTCCCTTAACCCTTGAATATTAATGGTTAATCAACAACAATTTTCTTATGTTTTTAATACCTAGGCTCACACAATAACCTTTTCTAAGTTTTAGTTGAATAAAGATTTCAACTTAATACACTTTACAAAGAAAGAAAAATGAGTGTAAGAAGGTAAGAAATGAATATGCAAGAGTTTTAGTATATCTAACACACACACTTAATTGTTATGTGTGTAAGAGGGATGTTTATACTTATACCAACCCCTCAGAGATGTCATAATGAGGCCAAAACTCCTTTAATACAATATTTGATGACTTGGCAAAAATTGCCAAAAGTCATGGAAAGCGCCCCTGCGCTTCCTAAGCCATGTGGCAGTGATAGGGTGGCTGCAGTCTCAGCAGTTACTGACATCGCACTAATTGTGAAACCTACTGCTACACTATAATAGCGCCCTCCCGCTTGCCTTGACCGCTCCCAGAAGCGCCCCCGTGCTCCTCATCGCGCTATCGTCTGCCAGAAATTGTCTCAACACCCAAAATGAGGCGCTCTCGCGCTTTTGAAGCGCCCTGACACTTTGACTACCAAATGTCATGAGATGATTGGGCTTCTGTCAGGTGGACTTTTCAACATCTTATAACTTTTGACCATATGAAAATCGCCCCCGCGCCTTTGCAGCGCCCTCGCGCTTTTGAGGTAAATTTCTAAGATTTGCTTCAAGGGTAAAGAATGTTTGGGATATGCTTGGTTCCTTTGATGCTCTATCATATAGACACTCAGTCATGGGGTTAGTGATAATTAATTTAGTTGTTATAATCAAAATAAAGATTAATTGCACCTTAACAAAGGTGGTTGGAGTTGAATTCCCTCTTGATTTGTTTCATCAAAACTATACCAACATTGAACATATGTATGATTTTGTTTACCACAAACTTGGCAGATTAAGTGAGGACCAGAAGATCGACCACCACGACCTCATACCCCATGGCTGGTAGAAGATTGATGTCCACGGTTTGAAGGTGATGAATTAAAATTATTTGGTCTGGATTTTGGATTGGTATTGGCAGATGGAGGTTTAAAAGTAAAGTAATTGACTGAGGGTTCGGATAACTCAGTAGTAAGAGGAGAGGCACTCATTTGTTCAAGAGTATTCTCAAATGTAAGAAGTTGAGTATGTAGCTTAAAGCAAGTCCAAGTTGAACGAGAATTGATTTGGCAATTACTAGTAGATATGAGGTATTTAATCCAACTAAAATAAATGAAATGAGTTGGCTTTGAATAAGGGTTCTCTAGCAAGGGTGAGATTATCTGAAAGTTATCGCATATGACTTAGGTATGCACTCATCTTCATTGAGGTTTTCTTGGTCATTTGAAGTTTGTAACGAAGTTGATTAACACGGGCTGTATTTAGAGTGCCATGAAACTCTTTAAGTGTAAACAAAACATCGCGAGAGCTGGTGAGACTTGCAACTTGACATGCCACAAAGGGAATCATTGATCCAAGTAACCATCCCAATTATGATTGATCAATAACTCGCCATTGTTCAGACTTAGGAGTTTATTCAGTTGACTTAGGTGTTATTCCAAGAACATATCTATCTAGGATAATTACTATTTACCCTCTAATTTTTATTATAATATATGAGTTACCCCTCTTGTAGATCTTTATATTAAATCCCCCTTATGTTCTTACAAAATTAACTACTAACTTGGAGCGACAGTTTTGGGCCCGCACCCAAGTGTCTTTAGCGACTACAGCACTATAAGGCTTTTCAACCTAATTAGGAACATATTGACTAGTCATGAAGACTAGCGCGGAGAAATGGAATCACCACTCGAGTAAATCATTGGGACACTTTTTCTAATTGAGTGGGGTACTAGATTCCATAATTGTGTATCCTTACTTTCAATTTTATTAATTAAAAACATATTCAATATAAATGCAACATAATAATTTTTTACACATCAAGCAATACATCATCTTAGGTCCACATAATTCTAGCCTATTTTATTAAGCTTAGCCCAATTCCCTATTTGTTTGATTAAACTACTTAACTACTTAATTACATGCAAAAGCCTAGTAAGTCTAACCTAATTTAACTTATTAAGTCCAAAATTTACCAACCTTTAATCCTAATAGGCTACCTTTTATATACAAAGCCTGTTTTAATTTTCTAAGTCTAAATGGGTCAGTTTATTTTAATTAAGCATGGAAAACCCACCTAATTCTAATTGGGTTTTATAATTTATACCCAATTTATCATCTCTTTAACCTAATGGGTTATAAATTACATGCTAAAGTCTAATTAAAAGCCCTAGGTCTAGATGTGCCCTTTTTAGTTATCAATCACATAAGCAGGCTTTTGTCCATCAAAATACAGATCACAAAACATAAAGCAAAAATAAAATAAAAAAGAAAGCAATAAAACTAAGCTAATACAACTCTCATACAACTAATTAACTCAAAAATAAATGAAAACATGCAAAAACAGGGCAAACACGATGAAAATCCTCGAAATTCAGTAAAACGGGTTACTAATGGACGAACAACCGATTGGCTGTATCACAGAGTTGATTGGTTGTATCATAGAGCCGATCAACTCTACGTACAATCGATTAGCTATTCATAGAGTCTATCGAATCTAGACTATTTTGTAGGCTAGGTTTAATTGTTCGATGCTCCAAACTCCTATGCATCCGAGATCCATGCATAAAAATGCAAGAAAAATGATTAACATACATGCAAAACACTATAAGATACATAATGGAACTTATTTTAAGGTAAGATCAATTAACTTAATATAACTTATAGTAAATGAAATTTTCCCTAGGCATACTCATTTCTAAAAGCATGAACATTAAACTAATCATATGAAATTAATAAAACTTAGATCCAATCATTGCCAACATTTGTTAATTACAATCAAAGAAAACCTAGCATTTTGATCTATCCATTTATAACATAGGAATATCATATTCGAAAGTCAAAAACACAAAAGTTATCATATTTAAAACCCAAGAACACAATTGTAATGAAAAAAATATAAACTTAATGAAATCATCATGGTAATCCTAGATCTAGGCATGTGAAACAGTTATTAGAAGGCATTCATAACAAAACCCTAGAATATTACTAAATACAAAGAAAATCACAAAAAAGAAAAGGAAGATAATCAGATGATAGGTTTAGGAATTTTTAGGTTATCATCGTATTGTACAAATCCTCGAGTCTCGGGACTAGAGGAGGAAGTTGATCTAAAGATTGGGTAGTAAGCTAGAGTGATTTGGCTAAGTATTTAGTTTTCAGAAATCACAATATATTTGCCTCAAAAGCTTACCGGTCATTCTCTATCAAAAATTTCCAACCCCTTGGTCTAGGGTTTCCTTTTCTATTTATAGAGAAGGAAAGAGAAAACCCTAAAATCTAAGATATAAATCTCCTTAATTGTTGATAATTACCAGAATTATCTAATAATTATTAGATTTAGTAAAACTGTTTTAAATGATAATTATTAATAAATATAGAGTTTTTAAAATTTTGAATAATTATCAATAAAACCTTATAGAATTCATATCTTAATAATTTTTAACATTTAGAGTCTAAAAAAATCCAATCTCAAACAGTCAATGTAGAAATTATATATAAGTATATTAAGATATTGAACTTAATATTGTATAAGATTATAATTATCCAATTTGTTAAAGTAGTATGACTCTGTGGTAATATCTACTTTATAAAAATACATCTAAACATTCAAATCATTTGACTCATTACTAATTCATTTTGTAAATTAAAAAAGAAAAGCAATGGTCTTTTTTTACTAAATCCTAATAAAATAGTAAAATTTCATCTTTTTTAATTGGAAAATTCTAAAAAGACAAAATTTGTAGTTAAAACATTATAAGATTGCATTTTTTACTAAATCCTTACAATTTTAATTTAACCAAATTTAATAGAATTGAGCACCTAAAATTTAGATACAATTATCACAAGATAGCATAATATCTAAATCTGCAAACAACCTTACCCGACAAGAAAAATAAAAGAATCATAACTACCAAGTAGCCAAGTCAAATATGCACTTAGAGAATTCCATCAATCTTAACCTATGACAATGATTGTTTATATTAACACTTTCATAGATATATTGCTTTAAAATGTAACTTTGGAATTAATAGTGTTAGTAAATTTGGATATAAATTGTTAACCTTTTAATTCTCAGAAGACTAAAATATCACAAAGAAAACTACAAAATCATTTGTATCAAAAAGTTAAATCACATGACCAAATTTTATACTTTTTTATTTTCTTAAATTTATATTATGGTTGTTTTTAAGTTGCTTTCTAATTATTTTTTAATTATTTATTATTTTTTTCCAATTATGAAATGAATTGATCGAGTGAAGTGATTTGCATATCAATTCTGATGAGAGCTCAAGAGGAGGAAAAAAAAAGATATCCAAGATTCTTAGAATATTCACAACACACTCTTTATTAATTATAAATAATTAACTCTCTATTTATACTTATATTGAAATTCATGTGTGTTTCAATAACATTCTATTTTACTCTTTAGTCAATTTTTTATTAATATAAAAAAGAGAGAGAATAAGTAAAGAAAAAAATTTAACTATTAAAAAATGAGAAAAAGAAAAAGAAAAAATAATAAAATGTTCTTAATTTCTTTTGACTTTTCTCACTTTAGGATAAATTAATAATTTAGGATAATTTAAAAAATAACTTTAAAAATTTAAGTTACTCTTTTAGAGATGTGGCAAGGGATGTTAACTTTCTCTACACACAAATGGCGGAATAGAAGCAGGGGTAATTTCTCTCTTTTTTTGTTTAATATAATCCCAACACTTTAGTTGGGGCATATAAATTTTTTTTTCTATTTCAACTATTATTAAAATTCATGAGAAATTAATTATATTATATTGATTTATATTTAATACTCACTAAAAATATTATTTATTTAAATTTAAAACAAATTATTTAATAAATTGTAATGAAATATTAATATAAAAATTTTGAGAGGCTAAATAAAATGCATATAAATATAAATATAAAATATAAAATTATTATTATTAATAATTCCTAAACATGCCAATATTGTTAAATGTGTTTTATTCCTAATTCACAATCTATAATCATAAATTAATAGAACATTTGCTATAAGTCACACAATTATCATTAATATTAAATCATCATAGGCTATAATTTTAATAATTTAAACATTCATTATTTTCAAGGGCCTCCACCATTATTCTTTCTGTGGCTTGTCCCTTTTTTTTTTTGAATTTTTACATAAATATTCTAAAAAGAGTTAAAAAAATATCATTTTTACTGTCAAATTTTTTTAAAAAAAAAACATATTGTTAGTCAATATGTTATTTTAAAAATATTCTATAAAATATTTTAGAATACCACACATCAATATTAAGAGCGAGAATTTGGGCTAGATGCATATTCAAATAAAAAAGAATTTACAAAAAATTATTTAATCCATTTACATGTTTTCGATTAAAACTCTAAACTAACCTTTTTTTTACTATACTATTTCTAAAAGGATAATTTGTTTTATATAAAATGCATCTGAAATAACAAAAGTATTTTCGTTGTTGTGGAATAAAAAAAGAATAAAGTCTAATTTGGCCACTGATTTTATTGCTTGAGTTCAACTTAGCCATTTTCTAAATTTATAGACATTTTAGCCCAATCTTTACGTATTTAGCTTAAATTAGCCCTATTTTTTATAAAAATAAGATAAGGAGGTACACTCTCTCTAGAAATACAGTAAAAAAATAAAAAATATTAATTTTTTACATTAAATTAAATTACTTAAATTAAACGATATATATTGATATTTAAAATAATATATTATATCAATGTTGGAAGATATAAGATTGCATGTTATGAATAGACTATTGAATAAGAGACAATCTGTTAAGAGTTAGATATGTGATCAGTCTCCTAGGTCTATGAAAAAATTAGAGAAGAATAAGAAGTTTTTTAGGTGGTTTATGAAATGGAATGAGACATAGGCTATGAGATATCAAATGTCATGGATAAAGAAGATAAGCATACAGTCAACATTGAACAAAGAAGTTGCACTTTAGAGAGTGGGACTTGATAGGAATTCCCTGTCAACATGCAGCCTATGCCATGTACTACAAAAGTGACCATCCTGAAAACTATATGGCACACTAGTTTAGAGAGAATTGAACCTCCTGAGTTCAAGAAAATGCCAAGACACCTCAAGAAAAATAGGAAGGAGGACAAAGAAGAGGTAAAGAAGAGATGAAAGTTATCTAGGGTTAGGAGGATCATTGACTTGTGGAGTTTGCAAAGAAGCTGGCCATAATGTTACGAATTGTCCTAAAAGGACAGCAGAAACCCAGGTACTCAAGGCAACATGTTTTTGATAATTCACGTTCACTTTATGATAATTGGTTTTTAATTGTTTTTTTTTTCTTGGAATGTCAATTGCATCTTGAGCTCTAGTGCTAGTTTTGAGAGATAGGGTTTTCTTCTTCCCACAATCTCTATCTACTTCATCCCTCACAAGAAACATCTCATGAGTTAGAAGCTTACCTATAAGCACATCCATAGGAACTTTTCCTAAGTCTTCATTTACTTCTTCAATGCTAGCTACTCTAGCATCATACTTATCCAAAGGAAGGCTCCTAAGGATTTTGTTATTGATGTCAACTAGCTCATAGTGCTTTCCAAGATTTCTCATATTATTGATGATGGTGAGAAGTCTATTTGTCATGTCGCTGACAAACTCGTTAGGCTTCATCTTAAACATTTCATACTTGATGACATTCATCTGGATTTTCCTTCATTTTACTTGTTTTATGCCTTCATGGTAGTTCTCCAAGGTAGTCCAAATTTGATGAGCCATGGTGCAATGTTGCACTCTCCCATACTCTTCTCTAAAGAGACAACTCATAAGTATAGCCATTGCTTGCTTGTTCTTGTGGCTATGCTTCTTATGGACATCAACCCATTCTTCTCTAGGGAGAATCCTTTCTTCCCCATTCTTTATTTCGATGGGAGCTTTCCATATCTTCATTGGATAATCCCACACTTCAATGCCATAGAATTCCAAGTGTATTTCCATACGAAATTCCAAAAAGTGTAATCAGATCCCTCAAAGAATGGCTTGAGGTGTTGGGCTCATTCATTCGTTGCTATGATCTTCGCACTCACAATTAAGCTTGATAAGAGTGACTTTGCTCTGATACCACTTGTTGTCCCCTGGAACCAAGAAGGGGGGGGGGGGGGGTTGAATTGTGACCTCAAATTACGGAAGTAAGAGGCTTTAGTTAGAAACATAAAAGATTAAGGAAAAGGATGAAGAGATTAAGGGCTAGAGAAGTCAACATAAAGGGATTTATAGTGGTTCAGGAACAAACATTCTTACGTCCACTCCTCAATATCACACTTGAGTATTTCACTATAATCACTTTGATTACAACCTTGGGTTTTATAAGTTCACCCACAAATTGGTGCTTTTAAGGCTCACACTAAACTTTTTCCCTTAGTGTATCAAACACTCACTAAGTCCCTTAACCCTTGAATATTAATGGTTACTCAACAATCATTTTCTTGTGTTTTCAATACCTAGGCTCACACAATAACCCTTTCTAAGTTTTAGTTGAATAAAGATTTCAATTTAATACACTTTACAAAGAAAGAAAAATGAGCGTAAGAAGGTAAGAAATGAATTTGCAAGAGTTTTGGTATATCTAACACACACTTAATTGTTATGTGTGTAAGAGGGATGTTTATACTTATACCAACCCCTTATAAACGTCATAATGAGGCCAAAACTCCTTTAATGCAATATTGGATGACTTGGCAAAAATTGCCAAAAGTCATGGAAAGTGCCCTCGTACTTCCTAAGCCATGTGGCACTGATAGGGTGGCTACAGTCTCAACGGTTACTGACATCGCACTAATTGGGAACCTGCCCCTACACTACAATAACACCCTCTTGCTTGCCTTGGCCGCTCTTAAAAGTGCCCCCGTGCACCTCATCGCGCTATCGTCTGCCAGAAATTGTCTCAACACCCAAAATAAGGCGCCCTCACGCTTCTGAAGCGCCCTGACACTTTGACTGCCAAATGTCATGAGATGATTGGGCTTCTGTCAGGTAGACTTTTCAACATCTTATAACTTTTGACCTTATGAAAGCGCCCGCGCCTTCCCCGCCTTTACGCGCGCTGAGGTAAATTTATAAGATTTGCTTGAAGGCTAAAGAATGTTTGGGATATGCTTGGTTCCTTTGATGCTCTATCACATAGACACTCAATCATGGGGTTAGTGATAATTAATTTGGTTGTTATAATCAAAATAGAGATTAATTGCACCTTAGATCAACAAAGGTGGTTGGAGTTGAATTCCCTCTTGATTTGTTTCAACAAAACTATACCAACATTGAACATCTGTATGATTTTGTTTACCACAAACTTGGCAGATTAAGCGAGGACCAGAAGATCGACCACCACGACCTCATACCCCATGGCTGGTAGAAGATTGATGTCCACGGTTTGAAAGTGACGAATTAAAATTATTTGGTTTGGATTTTGGATTGGTATTGGCAGATTGAGGTTTAAAAGTAAAGTAATTGACTGAGGGTTCGGATAACTCAGTAGTAAGAGGAGAGGCACTCATTTGTTCAAGAGTATTCTCAAATGTAAGAAGTTGAGTATGTAGCTTAGACCAAGTCCAAGTTGAACGAGAATTGATTTGGCAATTACTAGTAGATATGAGGTATTTAATCCAACTAAAATAAATGAAATGAGTTGGCTTTGAGTAATGGTTCTCTAGCAAGGGTGAGATTATCTGAAAGTTATCATATATGGCTTAGGTATGCACTCATCTTCATTGAGGTTTTCTTGGTCATTTAAAGTTTGTAACGAAGTTGATTAACACGGATTGTATTTAGAGTGCCATGAAACTCTTTAAGTGTAAACAAACCATCGCGAGAGCTGGTGAGACTCACAACTTGACATGCCACAAAGGGAATCATTGATCGAAGTAACCATCCTAATTATAATTGATCAATAACTCGCCATTGTTCAGACTTAGGAGTTTTGTCAGTTGACTTAGGTGTTATTCCAAGAACATACCTATCTAGGATAATTACTATTTACCCTCTAATTCTTATTATAATATATGAGTTACCCCTCGTTTCTCTC
The DNA here is from genome assembly GCF_019578655.1 of Ricinus communis. Taxonomy (NCBI): domain Eukaryota; kingdom Viridiplantae; phylum Streptophyta; class Magnoliopsida; order Malpighiales; family Euphorbiaceae; genus Ricinus; species Ricinus communis. The sequence goes on along the minus strand of NC_063261.1, from coordinate 14,219,378 downwards.
TTTATATTAAATCCCCCTTATGTTCTTACAAAATTAACTACTAACTTGGGGCGACAGCTTTGGGCGCGCACCCAAGTGTCTTTAACGACTACAGTACTATAAGGCTTTTCAATGTAATCAGGAACATGCTAACTAGTCATGAAGACTAGCGCGGAGAAAAGGAATCACCACTCAAGTAAATCATTGAGACACTTTTTCTAATTGAGTGGGGTACTAGATTCCATAATTATGTATCCTTACTTTCAATTTTATTAATTAAAAACATATTTCCTATAAATGCAACATAATAATTTTCTACACATCAAGCAATACATCATCTTAGGTCCACATAATTCTAGCACATTTTATTAAGCTTAGCCCAATTCCCTATTTATTTGATTAAACTACTTAACTATTTAATTACATGCAAAAGCCCAGTAAGTCTAACCTAATTTAACTTATTAAGTCCAAAATTTACCAACCTTTAATCCTAATAGGCTACCTTTTATATACAAAGCCTATTTTAATTTTCTAAGTCTAAATGGGTCAGTTTATTTTAATTAAGCATGGAAAACCCACCTAATTCCAATTGGGTTTTATAATTTATACCCAATTTATCATCTCTTTAACCTAATGGGTTATAAATTACATGCTAAAATCAAATTAAAAGCCCTAGGTCTAGATGTGCCCTTTTTAGTTATCAATCACATAAGCAAGCTTTTATCCATCAAAATATAGATCACAAAACATAAAGCAAAAAAAAAAAAAAAAAGAAAGCAATAAAACTAAGCTATTACAACTCTCATACAACTAATTAACTCAAAAATAAATGAAAACATGCAAAAACAGGGCAAACACGATGAAAATCCTCGAAATTCAGTAAAACGGCTTACTAACAGACGACCGATTGGTATCAGGTCATGATCCGATCAACTCTACATACAACCGATCAGCTATTCATAGAGTCGATTGACTCTAGACTATTTTCTAGGCTGGGTTTAATTGTTCGATGCTCCAAACTCCTATGCATCCGAGATCCATGCATAAAAATGAAAGAAAAATGATTAACATACATGCAAAACACTATAAGATACATAATGGAACTTATTTTAAGGTAAGATTAATTAACTTAAAATAACTTATAGTAAATGAAATTTTCCCTAGGCATACTGATTTCTAAAAGCATGAACATTAAACTAATCATATGAAATTAATAAAACTTAGATCCAATCATTGCCAACATTTGTTAATTACAATCAAAGAAAACCTAGCATTTTGATCTATCCATTTATAACATAGGAATATCATATTCGAAAGCCAAAAACACAAAAGTTATCATATTCAAAACCCAAGAACACAATTGTAATGAAAAAAATATAAACTTAATGAAATCATCATGGTAATCTTAGATCTAGGCATGTGAAACAGTTATTAGAAGGCATTCATAACAAAACCCTAGAATATTACTAAATACAAAGAAAATCACAAAAAAGAAAAGGAAGATAACGAGATGATAGGTTTAGGAATTCTTAGGTTGTCACCGTATTCTACAAATCATCCAGTCTCGAGACTAGAGGAGGAGGTTGATCCAAAGATTGGGTAATAAGCTAGAGTGATTTGGCTAAGTGTTTAGTTTTCAGAAATCACAATTTATTTGCCTCAAAAGCTTACCGGTCATTCTCTGTCAAGAATTGCCAACCCCTTGGTTTAGGGTTTCCTTTTCTATTTATGGAGAAAGAAAGAGAAAACCCTAGAATCTAAGATATAAATCTCCTTAATTGTTGATAATTACCAGAATTATTTAATAATTATTAGATTTATTAAAACTGTTTTAAATGATAATTATTGATAAATATAGAATTTGTAAAATTTTGAATAATTATCAATAAAACCTTATAGAATGCATATCTTAATAATTTTTAACATTTGGAGTCCAAGAAAATCCAAAACGACATAAAAATTCGTGTTTCGAGCCAATCAGGACTGAGTAAGCTAATCGGTTTTGTGTACAGTCGACTGACTGTATGCAAAGCTGATTGGCTCTAGGTTAGCAAATTTTGGGAAGTTTTATAATTTAGTCCCTAGACTTTCTAATTATCTTAATTTCACCCCAAAAACTAATTTCTTTTTTCAATTTAATTCAAATTGATTTCAGAAAATAATATTCGTCTTAATTGTCACGACCCCATCTGAGGGCCCGTGATCGGCACTAGGGAATGGGTAGGCGTAAGGCCACCGAATCCCGTATTAAGCCTGACACTCACTGACTTAAATAAATCTCAATCTCATTTTACTGATACCACAATTATCTTATTTCGGTCTGCCAAAAGAATTAGGCGAGACCCGAAACTACAGAAAATTTCAACTGGTACATCTACTATTTCAAATGCGGAGAATCTAAGATTTTAGAAATTAACATACCAAGATGAAGGAGTCGGGTTACTAGATAAGGGTCGCGGGAAGACTAACAGTCACGGATCTGAAAAACAGTAAAATTGAGACTGTCAGTCTCGAGAGTGAGTTAAAATCATATATCTAAAAACAGTTGCAATCACTTCAATAATACATTTATTTAATTTGAAATAAATACTAAATCATGCAAATATAAACGTGCCATGTCATGCTTGAATACAATAATTTTCACACACAACGGGACGGAGTACTACAGTAGAACACTAATCCCAACACTAACATCTCGGTCAATCTCAACATTGACATCTCGACTAATCTCAACTCTAACATCTCGACTCTCATTCCAATGGAACTAGTGTCCAGAGAGCGAAGCTCGACCAGGGTCCTTATCTCTAATCTGGTCACTTAATGTTCGCTATCAGCCTTAGCCTTTCGGCTCTCTTATTCTAATAAGACTGGCGCCCAAAGAGCGAAGCTCGACTAGGGACCTTACCTCTAATCTGGTCACTTAGGTTTCCAAATAAGTCAGCGCCTAGAGAGCAATGCTCGACCAGGGACCTTTACTCCGGCAACCACACTTTACTAAGCCCAGAGAGCGATGCTCGACCAGGGCAAGTCCTAATCTTTTCTTTTTAAATTTAGCTATTTATCATTTTCCATCACTCTCGAAATTATACCTGATCACTCATCAAACTCTTAGGTTCTACTGTAGTCCCATCCCGAGTCATCATGCAATGATAAAATCAATGATAAAGAAAGAACATACATGAATAGTAATTAAAAGCATAATACATATGAATAATAATTAAAGTAATAATTAAACTTGCAATAAAATAATCACGATAGCAAATCAAAAATTTATGCATGACACGTGCATAACCGATATATGACTTTACCTCACACCTTTGGCGACCTCCTAGCTCTGCTCTGGTACCTCGGGTGGAGCGAGCCGAACAGACAGATCATCTAATCACGGAAAATAATTAATCAATAATGCTGAAACAATTGACCATTAACCCTAGGTCTATATTCCTAGGACTGACTGTCTAAGAATCTCGACTCGGAAGAATTCTACCGAAAATCCGGCAGAACCTCTCTTAAAACACGGACATTTACCCCCCGTAAAATGGGTCCAGGACTTGCCAGAAAAATACTACAAATATCCAACAATTTAATACAACGGGAGTCGGATCCCTAAGACTTCACTATTTTTCCTAACTCCCCCACACAACACAAATCACGACTATGGCAGGCAGTCCGACAAACAATTATTTTAACACAAATATTTTCTAATACACAACACAATTCAATAGACACATAATTAAATCAAAGAATTCCAAATCAACAGGCCAGAGAAAATTACCGAGATGCTTGATCGCTCGGTCGACTTTTCGTGGCGATCGGACTTCGTTTGCAAATCGACGACCGATATCGTCCACAAATCTCTCCGGATGATCGGCGTTCGGATCGAAATCGAGCGGGATCGTCATCGAGTCCGATCGACGATCCGAACACACTATCGGACTCGAAACGATGCGCTGATGACGATCCCGGCTTCTGATTTCCCGATCCGAACGCCGATCATCCGGAGAGATTTGTGGACGATATCGGTCGTCGATTTGCAAACGAAGTCCGATCGCCACGAAACCGGTGCCATTGCGAAGCTTGAGCTGAGGGGAGTTCAGATATATCCTCCGATCATCCATCCCCCATCGGAGCTCGACGGAAAAGCCGAAAAACACCGGCTGCCCCCTACTTTCTCTCTCCACCGGATCTTCCGTCTTCGGCCACCATTGGCGTCGCTGCAGCCGCCAAAAGAGAGCCCTCGCCAAGGGGAGCCAATCGCCACCGAGATTAGCCAACAAAGCCGCCTAAAAGCCGGTCGCCTCTTCCTCGCTTCCCGGCCACTGCTATCGCCACGCCCGCCAAATTACGCCTCGGTGGTCGGCCATCGACGCCCGCAGCGCCACTTCCTTCTTCCGGGCTCTCCCTCTCTCTCTCCCCGATTCTTCTTTTCTCTTTTCTTTCTTTCAATATGAACATTTAGTCCCTGAAATTTTCTTTCTTACCTTTTGGTCCCTTAAATTTTTTAATTATAATAATTTTGCCCTGTAAAATTTCTAATTCACCCCTAAACTTTTCTTTAGCCTTTCAATTAAGCCTCTAACTATTGAATTTTGGCCAAATTAGAATTATTGAAAATATACAATTACATATATACCCCTGGCCGACATATTTATTTATAAAAATACCAAACATACAAATTTTCATTAAACCCCCATAATAATAAAATTTTACTTTTAATCCTCATCCCAAAATAAATTTTTAATTTATTTCTAACACACAATTAATTTAATTAATCAATTTGCTAACTATTTTCCAACTTAAAATTTAATACCACTAGCTAATTAAAATACCCATTTCCCCAAAAACTTTTTTTATAAAAACATCCTTTACAAATTCTTCCATGATTTTTTAATATATAATTTTATTTATATATATTATATATACATTTGGAGAAAATTGAATAACCAAAATATAATTTATTTCTCAAATAATTTACTTAATTAATTTCTTAAAAATTCAAACTAATAGGATATAGAAAATAACTCCTTATTTGTCTAGCATTAAAATTCCATTTAATTCATTCCAACTAATCCAAATAAAAATAAAATAAAATTAATTTAAATAAAAACTCATTATTAATATAATCATTATTGAGGGAAAAATTCTGGGTATTATATTAATCACTCATAACTCTTGTTAGAATTTGACCATCTTTAACTCCACAAGACCTAGAAGAAGCAACTTTTATTATTGGGTTTTCTGTGATTCTTTTGATATCTAGATTCTGGCAAATAGATGCTTACATAACCTCTTGCATCCAAAGCCAATACAGTCAAAGGATTAAATTAAAAAAATAAAATTACAACTTAGTCCTTAAACTTTTACCAAATACAAAATTCATCCAAAATTAATTTTTTATAATTTAATTTAAATTATTAAAATAGAATACATATTTATAGTTAGAATTATTTGTTTTTATTTTTATTTTGATAGACATTAGAATTAAACTAACCTAAAAATGAAAATTTTACTTGAATTTGATAAAAAATTAATTTTGGATGATTCTTTTTTTGGTTAAGAACTTTATATGATTTTAATACTTGATAAGAAGTTCAATGATTAAATTATGATTTTATTTATTAATTTGATCATTTGACTGCATTGATTTTGGACGAAATGGAGGTAATAGCTAATTTTATATGAATAAAAGAGGATTTAATATAATAAAATCAACACAAGGAGCAACTCGTATATTAGAGTAAAAATTAGAAGGTAAAGAATAATTAACGCTACCCATCTAGACGTTGTCTAGTGAGAAAAGCAAGAACCATACATCGTCATAGGAGAAATTATGTTCATCCAGCATAAGAGAAAGAGTGGCGGTTAGGGGATTTGAGGTGTTACTTATAGCAACTGATTAAGTCACCATTGAAGGGCTCGTTTGGGTTTCTGTAATTTTGCCCATAGAATATTTGAGATGCCACTTCAATGCCCAGAAAATATTTCAAAACACCCAAATGCTTCATATGGAAGCACTTACTCAAATACGATTTAAATTTTACAATCACATGTGAATTATTCCAACCAATAATGAGATCATCAACATACACCAGTACCACCAAATAAGTCTGTCTCACCTTCAATGAAGGTGAATAATGAATAATCAGAATGGGACTAAGAGAACCTATACCGTTTCAGTACAGCAGCCAATTTTGTAAACCAGCATTGCGGAGCTTGTCGCAGCCCAAATCTTTCATATGGAAGCACTTACTCAAATACGATTTAAATTTTACAACTAATGTGAATTATTCCCACCAATAATGAGATCATCAACATACACCAGTATCACCAAAGAAGTCTCACCTTGAATGAAGGTGAATAATGAATAATCAGAATGGGACTGAGAGAATCTATACCGTTTCAGTACAGCAGCAAATTTTGTAAACCACAAGAACCAAGTTCCAAAATAACATAATTCATAAGAAAATTCAAATTTCAAAATGCCCTCTAAAATACCATCAAATTCTTTTTACCTTTATGAAACTCATTTATTATAGTATACTGAAACTAAAGCCCCAATTGCCAAAAAACATTTTCAATTGTAAAATTTAATACATTCAAAACCTCCATCAGCAGTAACTCACTTCTGATTTACAAATAAAAGAAATTAATAAAAAAAATCAAGAATTGTGTATTTACCGAGTCGCTTAACTGGTTATTATGAACCTAGCCTCCTAGTACAAAACCACTATTTTCATACTAGATGTAATTCTAGCAAATACTAAAATAAACATTATCACATTATTTCAAATCATGTAATAAAATAACAAATATATCTTAACAATACTCAAAGCAACACAGTCATAGTAGTAAGAATAATAACAATAATAATAATAATTATTATTATGAAAGCAATAATAAAAATCATATATAAGGTAAGTTAAATGTCAACTTACAAACTTATTGTTATCCTCAAGTTGCATAGCTTTCAAAACTCTTGTAGAGTGAGTTGGATGGGATCTAAATAAATAGAAAGCAGAATTAGTATGTGCTCTTATACATTAAGATTTTGATGTTGTACTCCTTCCTTGTACCTTGATGTGTTGTCTATTTCATACTTAGAAATAGCTTATCAAGAGTACTTTGATAAATCTCATATTATATCGAAAATTTTTTGTTCAACTTTCATGTCTTTATAAAGTTCATTGTTAGTAATATGAACTTAAAATGATTTTACTTTTCACAAACATTTCACTTCATTTTCTTATATTATTATTTTGAAAATAATGTTCTTGTGTCCAATTTATCATGCTAATGGATGACTTTAGTACTTGACAATGCGTGACTTATATGTGACTATGATGCATGACTAATGTATATGCGACTCAGTGATTGACAAGTTTGACACAAGAATCAAGTTCCAAAATAATAGAATTCATAATAAAATTCAAATTTCAAAATGCCCCTCTAAAATATCATCAATTCTTTTTACCTTTATCAAACTGATTTATTATAGTATACTGAAACTAAAGCCCCAATTGTCAAAAAACATTTTCAATTTGTAAAATTTAATACATTTAAAGCCTCCATCACTAGTAACTCACTTGTGATTTACAAATAAAAGAAATTAACAAAAAATAATTAATAATTGTGTACTTACCAAGTCACTTAACTCGTTATTATAAACCTAGCCTCCTAGTACAAAACCTCTATTTTCATATTGGATGTAATTCTAGCAAATACTAAAAAAATATTATCACATTATTTCAAATCATATAATACACCAACAAATATATCTTAACAATACTTATAGCAACACAATTATAGTAGAATAATAACAATAACAATAATTATGAAAGCAATAATAAAAATCATATAGTAAGGTAAGTTAAGTATCAACTTACAAACTTATTGTTATCCTCAAGTTGCATAGCTTTCAAAACTCTTGTGGAGTGAGTTTGATGAGATCTAAATAAATAGAAAGCAAAATTAGTATGTGCTCTTGTACATTAAGATCTTGATATTGTACTCTTTTCTTGTACCTTCATGTGTTGTTTATATTATACTTAGAAATAGCTTACCAAGAGTACTTTGTGCAATCTCAGATTATATCGAAAATTGTTCGTTCACCTTTCATTCCCTTATAAAGTTCATTATTAATAATGTGAACTCTAAACTGATTTTATTTTTCATAAATATTTCATTTCATTTTCTTATATTATTATTTTGAAAATAATGTCCTTGTATCTAAATTGTGATGCTAATGGATGACTTTAGTACTTGACAATGCATGACTTATATGTGACTATGATGCATGACCAATGTATATGCGACTCAGTGATTGACAACTTGGACACAAGAATCGAGTCCCAAAATAACATAATTCATAAGAAAATTCAAATTTTAAAATGCCTCTCTAAAATATCATCAAATTCTTTCTACCTTTATGAAACTGATTTATTATAGTATACTGAACTAAAGCCCCAATTGCCAAAAAATATTTTCAATTTGTAAAATTTAATACATTCAAAACTTCCATTACCACTAACTCACTTGTGATTTACAAATAAAAGAGATTAACAAAAAAAATTAAGAATTGTGTACTTCCCGAGTCGCTTAACTGGTTATTATGAACCTAGCCTCCAAGTACAAACCACTATTTTCATATTGGATTTAGTTCTAGCAAATAATAATGAGATCATATGGCATGAGGGTTATGTTAACCACTTCCTAATGCGCTCTGACTAGGTTTCGCGCCTTGAACCGGGTCCATGACAAGGGGTGAAGGGTCTATTTTAGGTGGTGAATCGGTTTGTCTTTTTTACGACTACTTGGATTTCTCTGAAAAGCCACAATCCTTTAAGCCGGGAGGCTCTTTGTCTTCGAGCTTTCATTCCTCAATCCACTGTTTCGTTCCTTCATATACCCCCCCCACCAATAGATAGAAACAAATAGGAATAACCGAACCACGTCTACAAAATGCCAGTACATTATCACATTATTTCAAATCATATAATACAACAACAAATATATCTTAACAATACTCATAACAACACAGTCATAGTAGTAAGAATAATAATAATAATAATAATAATTATGAAAGCAATAATAAAAATCATATAGTAAGGTAAGTTAAGTGTCAACTTACCAACTTATTGTTATCCTCAAGTTGTATAGCTTTCAAAAGTCTTATGGAGTGAGCTGGATGGGATCTAAATTAATAGAAAGAAAAATTAGTATGTGCTCTTATACATTAAGATCTTGATGTTGGACTCCATCCTTGTAACTTTATGTGTTGTCCATTTCATAATTAGAAATAATTTACAAGGGCACTTTATAAAATCTCACAATATATCGAAAATTGTTCGTTCATCTTTCATGCCCTTATACAGTTCATTATTAATAATATGAACTGTAAACTAATTTTATTTTTCATAAACATTTCATTTCATTTTCTTGTATTATTATTTTGAATATAATGTCCTTGTGTCCAATTTATCATGCTAATGGATGATTTTAGTACTTGACAATGCGTGACTTATATGTGATTATGATGCATGACCAATGCATATGCGACTCAGTGATTGACAATTTGGACACAAGAACCAAGTTCCAAAATAACATAATTCATAAGAAAATTCAAATTTTAAAATGCCCCTCTAAAATACCATCAAATTCTTTTTACCTTTATGAAACTCATTTATTATAGTATACTGAAACTAAAGCCCAATTGCCAAAAAATATTTTCAATTTGTAAAATTTAATACATTCAAAACCTCTATCAGCAGTAACTCACTTCTGATTTACAAATAAAAGAAATTAATAAAAAACAATCAAGAATTGTGTACTTACCGAGTCGCTTAACTGGTTATTATGAACCTAACCTCCTAGTACAAAACCACTATTTTCATACTAGATGTAATTCTAGCAAATACTAAAATAAACATTATCACATTATTTCAAATCATGTAATAAAATAACAAATATATCTTAACAATACTCATAGCAACACAGTCATAGTAGTAAGAATAATAACAATAATAATAATTATTATTATTATGAAAGCAATAATAAAATTTATATATAAGGTAAGTTAAATGTCAACTTACAAACTTATTGTTATCCTCAAGTTGCATAGCTTTCAAAACTCTTGTGGAGTGAGTTGGATGGGATCTAAATAAATAGAAAGTAAAATTAGTATGTGCTCTTATACATTAAGATCTTGATGTTGTACTCATTCTTTGTACCTTGATGTGTTGTCTATTTCATACTTAGAAATAGCTTATCAAGAGTACTTTGATAAATCTCATATTATATCGAAAATTGTTTGTTCAACTTTCATGTCTTTATAAAGTTCATTGTTAGTAATATGAACTTAAAATGATTTTATTTTTCACAAACATTTCACTTCATTTTCTTATATTATTATTTTGAAAATAATGTTCTTGTGTCCAATTTATCATGCTAATGGATGACTTTAGTACTTGACAATGCGTAACTTATATGTGACTATGATGCATGACCAATGTATATGCGACTCAATGATTGACAAGTTGGACACAAGAATCAAGTTCCAAAATAACATAATTCATAAGAAAATACAAATTTCAAAATGCCCCTCTAAAATATTATCAAATTCTTTTTACCTTTATCAAACTTATATATTATAGTATCTTGAAACTAAAGCCGTAATTGCAAAAAACATTTTCAATTTGTAAAATTTAATACATTCAAAACTTTCATCACCAGTAACTCCCTTGTATGTACAAATAAAAGAAATTAAAAAAAAACAATTAAGAATCGTGTACTTACCGAGTCGTTTAACTGGTTATTATGAACCTAGCCTCCTAGTACAAAACCACTATTTTCATACTGGATATAATTCTAACAAATACTAAAACAAACATTATCACATTATTTCAAATCATATAATAAAACAACAACCATATCTTAACAATACTCATAGCAACACATTCATAGTAGTAAGAATAATAACACTAATAATAATAATAATAATAATTATGAAAGCAATAATAAAAATCATATATTAAGGTAACTTAAGTGTCAACTTACAAACTTATTGTTATCCTCAAGTTGCATAGCGTTCAAAACTGTTGTGGAGTGAGTTGGATGGGATCTAAATAAATAGAAAGCAAAATTAGTATGCGCTGTTATACATTAAGATCTTGATGTTGTACTTATTCTTTGTACCTTGATGTATTGTCTATTTCATACTTAGGAATAACTTACAAAGAGTAGTTTGATAAATCTCAAATTATATCGAAAATTGTTTATTCCGCTTTCATGTCTTTATAAAGTTCATTGTTAATAATATGATTTTAAAATGATTTTATTTTTCATAAACATTTCATTTCATTTTCTTATATTATTATTTTGAAAATAATATCCTTGTGTCCAAATTGTGATGTTAATGGATGACTTTATTACTTGACAATGCGTGACTTATTTGTGACTATAATGCATGACTAATACATATGCGACTCAGTGATTGACAACTTGGACATAAGAATGAAGTTCCAAAATAACATAATTCATAAGAAAATTCAAATTTCAAAATGCCCCTCTAAAATATCATCAAATTCTTTTTACCTTTATCAAACTTATTTATTATAGTATATTAAAACTAAAGCCGCAATTGCCAAAAAATATTTTCAATTTGTAAAATTTAATACATTCAAAACTTCCATCACCAGTAACTCACTTGTCATGTACAAATAAAAGAAATTAACAAAAAAAATCAAGAATTGTATACTTACCGAGTCGTTTAACTGGTTATTATGAACCTAGCCTCCTAATACAAAACCACTATTTTCATATTGGATGTAATTCTAGCAAATACTAAAATAAACATTATCACATTATTTCAAATCATATAATACAACAACCAATATATCTTAACAATACTCATAGCAACACAGTCATAGTAGAAATAGTAGTAATTGTAGCAGTTGTAGTAGTAGTAGTAGAAATAATAATAATGAAAGCAATAATAATATCATGCAGTAAGGTGAGTATGAACTCACAAACTTCTCATTATCCTTAAGTTTTATAGCTTTCAAACTCTTGTGCAGCGAGTCGAATGGGACCTAAATAAATGGAAATCAAAATTAGTAAGTGTTTGTATACATCAAGATCTTGATGTTGTATTCCTTCCTTGCACCTTGATGCATTGACCATTTCATAGTTAAATATAACTTACCTAGAGGAATTTGATCAATTTCAGATTAATACCCAAAATTGTTTGATCATCATCCATATCCTTATAAAGTTCATTTTTAACAACATGAACTATAAAATGATTTTATTTTCACAAACATTTCATTTCATTTTCTTATATTATTATTTTGGAAATAATGTCATTCTGTCTAATGTGTCATGACTTATATATGACTATGATGCATGACCAATGCATATGCCACTCATTGGCTGACAACTTGGCCACAATCATGAAGTTTCAAAATAATAAAGTTCATAAAACATTCAAATTTCAAAATTTACTTCTAAAACTATTATCAAATCCTTTTTATCTTTATCAAACTGAATTATTATGATATATTGAAACTAAAGACCGATTGCCAAAAAGCATTCCCAATTTGTAAAATTTAATAAATGCAAAACCTTCATCACTAGTAAGTGACTTATCATGTACAAATAAAAGAAATTAATAAAAGACAATCAAGAATTGTGTACTTACCAAGTCGCTTGACTGATTATTATAAACCTAGGCTCTTATTACTAAACTTCTACTTTGATTTCAGAAGTAATTCTAGCATATACTAAACCAAACATCATCACATTATTTCACATCGTATAATACAATATCAATTATAGCTTAATAATACTCATGGCAATATAGTAGTAGAAATAGTAGTAGTAGTAATAGTAGTAATAATAATAACAACTACAACTACAACAACAGTAATAATAATAATAATAATTATCATCAAAAAATTAATAATAATCATGCAGTAAGGTAATTTAAGTATCAACTCACAAACTTATCGTTATTCTCAAGTTTTATTGCTCTAAAGACACTTATACAGCAAGTTGGATGGGACCCAAATAATAGATATTAAACTTAATATGTGCTCGTATACATCAAGATCTTAATGTTATACTCCTTCCTTGCACCTTGATGTGTTGTCCATTTCATACTTAAATATTACTTACCTAGGACTTTGATCTATCTCAGGTTATGTCCAAAATTGTTCATTCACATTTCATGTCCTTATAAAATTTATTTTTAACAATTTGAACGCTAAAATGATGTTATTTTGCACAATCATTCATTTTGTTTTCTTATATTATTATATTGGAACTAATGTCCTTGTATCCAATGTGTCATCCTAATATATGACCTTAGTACTTGATAATGCATGACTTATATGTGACTTTGATGCAGGACCAATGCATATGCGACTGATTGACTGACAACTTGGACTTTAATATATCTCGAGTTATATCTAAAATTGTTCATTCATATTTCATGTCTTTTTCAAATTCATCTTCAATATGGACTGTAAAATGATTGAGTTTTTAACAATCATTTGATTTCATTTTTTTAATTATTATTTTGAAACTAATGTTCTTGTGTCCATAAATGTCAAACTAATATACAACCTTCATACATGACAATGAATGACTTAGATGTGACTCTATGATGCATGACAAATGCACATGTGAACTCATTGAGTGACAACCCTTGCATAATAGAAAATATAAGTACTTAGCATCCAAATCAATTATGCAATCAGTAAATTCAATGAATCCTAACTAACTACTTAAAAGTCTTTGCTAGTGTTGACAATTTGATAATTTAAAAGCACATTATCATTTTTTTTATCAAAGAGGCACCAACAGGCTGAAGGTGTTGTTAGTTCTTAGACAATGCCTTTAGGTGCTTATTTTTGAGACAAGAAAAAGAAGCTTCTGATTTCTAGCAAATTGACTATATATGCAAGTTTTATTGAAGAGTTGTGACCAAGAATATAATAATAGTTTAAGAACATAACATACTAAAGCTACTTTAATATGACCGATGCAAAACCAACCATCATCACTGCAACAATAGAAAGAAGAAACTTTTCCAGGATGAAACAAGAAAGTTTTGAAAAGTCAGACTTCAAAACTGCATATTATAAAATGATATTGCTTTGAAAAGAAAACCCAACAAGACTAATAATCTCCAAAGAGCCACATCGAGCAACACAGTTCAAACAAGAATGCAATTAATTTCCTATTGAACAACATTTTATAGAACCTGAACTTAAAATTATCCGACATTTTATTAACTTATCAATTTTTTCATGAACTTCTTTTAAATATTCTCCCTCATCATACAAAATCTTAAAGTAAACAAGAGAGATCCAAGTTCCTTAAGAACATTAACTTAAGTAAATTTTTTAACAACACCATGGAATGATCAAATGACTACATTGCATACTTTACTTCAAAAGGCAAAATGACCCATGTAAAGCAAATTGAATAAAATATAAAGGGCTTATATGTCTAGGTCTTTGCTAGAGTAAATATGCAAATTAGGTTCCACTTTCATAATAGCTTCTTTTTCTTCATTCGATACATGTAACAAAAAAACATATGTATTGTTGATTGATTTATGACATATCTGTTGCATATAATTAGAACAGAACAAATAAATAATATAGACCAATTTCCCTATCCATCAAAAAGCAAAATGTTATCTGATCTAGGGAACATTAATAGCTGACTCCAGAAATAAGTTGTTGGAAGAAGTATCCAGCATGCAACGCAAAAGAAAAGACAAGTTTTGCAGACAATAAAAAAGTAATTTGAGCTAAATCATTTCTCAAGTTTTTGCCTCGATTTGTACAAAGTTACTACTCTACTTAGTGTATTCATATTCCAAAAATTGAAGTTGAAAAGAGACATAAAAATCTTACCTTTGCTGAATCTTTCAATATCGCAGATTTGCTCAAACAGCTCTCCTCCAGCAGCATACTCCATAGCTAGACGGCTTGGTGTCAAAACCACCTGCAATCACATAAAAGCCCACTATTTTATATCCAGAAATTAAGTTAATCCTATTTTGATAAACACCTATGCAAAAACTAGAACTTTTGGAAAAAAAAAAAAGAACAAGAAAGAAAGTGTCAAAGACAAACCACCTTGAAGCAAGTGACCTGTCATTTATGATCTCCCTTGCCATATTCTTATCAATCTCAAACCAAATTGAATACTGCATATTAGATTAATCAAAGAACAGAATCTCCACCTTAAATGAAATTAAAATCACTTTTAAGTATATTTTGGTCCAATTTAACACAAAATTGGCTAAACTATAGTCTATGTCTAAACTCTGTAATTTAACAGTGCAGTCTCTCTTATTTTTCTGCTGATACAAGGAAAGTGATTTCATGCAGCAGTAGACAATGATCTCCCCTCCTAACCCTTTTCTCTTAAAAAGAAGAAGAAAAAAAAAACAGCGCAAGTATTAGAAAAAAATACAGAGACAACCCATATGTGTGCTCTTATTCCTTTCCTTTCTTTCTAATTTCTTAAGTACCACTAACAGTACTACACCAAAGCCACCATACAAACCACCAATTGATCTTTTTATCAACATAGATTCCTGAAGTAGCAACATTCTGCTTTTAACATCGATACTCTTCATTAAATAGAACATTGACTTTATATCAACATCCATGTTTTTTCACCATGCTTTGCAATAACAACAACTTATATCAGAACAAAACCAAAAATCAGTTTAATAATAATAATTACATAGTAAAATTCATGTCGGATTACGAAGAATAAAGGCTATTACCTTCATTGTTAAGCCGTGAAGCCAGATGACAGAGCAACAAAAACAAAACTAATATCATTAAACACTCTTTTAACCATTAATTACATAAAAAAAATGATCCAACAAAAAAAATACCAAATAAAAATGCAAAGAGTGCAATTAGTCAAAATGACAAAGCAAAAACCACTTTACAATTACTAATCAAACTAAATCAGTCCCCATTTGAAGAGATAAACCACAACCTGTAACAATAAAGATAGACTTTTAGCACCAGACAATTTCCAAAAATCAGATTTGGCTAAGTTAGATGGGCATTGTCTTAGGACGAATCCATTCGGGCTGAATCGAAGAGAGAAGCGGCTCAGTCATGAAACTTGATAACTCGCAAATACTGGGTTAAATAACCCGGTGGTGCTGGTGGTAATGAGTCGAATGAAATGGGTAGGAGAAGAGTGGTGTAAGGGTTTCAAAAACTTCTATTTCTGAAGGAACCGTTAGAAAATATTAAAGATACTTTTGAAATGAATTGATCGAGTTATTTTTTAATTATTTTTTATTAAAGTTGTTTTTAAGTTGCTTTCTAGTTATTTTTTAATTATTTATTATTTTTTTTCAATTATGAAATGAATTGATCGAGTGAAGTGATTTGCATATCAATTCTGATGAGAGCACAAGAGGAGAAAAAAAAAAAAGAGATCCAAGATTCTTAGGACACTCTTTATTAATTATAAATAATTAACTCTCTATTTATATTTATAGTGAAATTCATGTGTGTTTTAATAACATTTTATTTCACTCTTTAGTCAATTTTTTTATTAATATAAAAAAGAGAGAGAATAAATAAAGAAAAAAAATATCTCTTAAAAAATGAGAAAAAGAAAAAGAAAAAATAATAAAATATTCTTAATTTTTTTTGACTTTTCTCACTTTAGGATAAATTAATAATTTAAGATAATTTAAAAATTTAAGGTAGTCTTTAAGAGATGTGGCAAGGGATGTTAACTTTCTCTACACACAAGTGGTGGAATAGAAGCAGGGTAATTTCTCTCTTTTTTGTTTAATATAATACCAACACTTTAGTTGGGGCATATAATTTTTTTTTTCTATTTCAACTATTATTAAAATTAATGAGAAATTAATTATATTATATTGATTTATATTTAATACTCACTAAAAATATTATTTATTTAAATTTAAAATAAATTATTTAATAAATTGTAATGAAATATTAATATAAAAATTTTGAGAGGCTAAATAAAATGCATATAAATATAAATATAAAATATAAAATCATTATTATTAATAATTCCTAAACATACCAATATTGTTAAACGTGTTTTATTCCTAATTCACAATCTATTATCATTAACTAATAGAACATTTGCTATAAGTCACACAATTATCATTAATAATAAATCCTCACATGCTATAATTTCAATAATTTAAAACATTCATTATTTTTGAGGGCCTCCACCGTTATTTTCACCATGGCTTGTCCTTTTTTTTTTTTGAATTTTTACATAAATATTCTAAAAAGAGCTAAAAAAATATCATTTTTACTGTCAAAAAAATTTTCTTTAAAAAAATATTATTAGTCAATATGTTATTTTAAAAATATTCTGTAAAATATTTTAGAATATCACACATCAATATTAAGAGCGAGAATTTGGGCTAGATGCATATTTAAATAAAAAAGAATTTACAAAAAATTATTTAATCCATTTACATGTTTTCGATTAAAACACTAAACTAGCCTTTTTTTTACTATACTATTTCTAAAAGGATAATTTTTTTTTTAATATAAAATGCATCTGAAATAACAAGTGTTTTCGTTGCTATGGAATAAAAAAGGAATAAAGTCCAATTTGGCCATTAATTTTATTGCTTGACTTCAACTTAGTCATTTTCTCAATTTATAAACATTTTAGCCCAATCTTTACATATTTAGCTTAAATTAGCCCTATTTTTTATAAAAATAAGATAGTAAGTTACACTCTATCTAGAAATACAGTAAAAAAATAAAAAAATTAATTTTTTACATTAAATTAAATTACTTAAATTAAACGATATATATTGATATTTAAAATAATATATTATATCAATGTTGGAAGATATAAGATTGCATGTTATGAATAGACTATTGAATAAGAGACAATCTGTTAAGAGTTGGATATGTGATCAGTCTCCTAGGTCCATGAAAATATTAGAGAAGAATAAGGAGAAGTTTTTTAGGTGGTTTATGAAATGGAATGAGACATAGGCTATGAGATATCAAATGTCATGGATAAAGAAGATAAGCATACAATCAACATTGAACAAAGAAGTTGCACTTTAGATAGTGGGACTTGATAGGAATTCCCTATCAACATGAAGCCTGTGCCATGTACTACAAAAGTGATCATCCTGAAAACTATATGGCACACTAGTTTAAAGAGAATTGAACCTCCTGTGTTCAAAAAGAATGCCAAGACACCCCAAGAAAAATAGGAGGGAGGACAAAGAAGAGGTAAAGAAGAGATGAAAGTTATCTAGGGTTGGGAGGATCATTGACCTGTGGAGTTTGCAAAGAAGCTGGCCATAATGTTAGGAGTTTTCCTAAAAGGATAGCAGAAATCCAGGTACTTAAAGCAACATGTTTCTAATAATTTACGTTCACTTTATGATAATTGGTTTTTAATTGTTTCTTTTTCTTTGTAAGATTAAAGTAAGAAAAAACAAGAAGAAGCAAAAACTGACAGTAGTGAAGTTAATGAGGCAGCAAAAACATCAAAATGTAAACTGGCAAAGGAGAAAGGATCTAGTTCAACTGAATTGTATGATGTGAGCAGTGTTGATTTACTTAAGGAATTTTATAAATCAAAGCAGGCAAAGGAGAAGAGATCAAGTCCAACTGGTTTGTATGATGAGCAGGGCAAAGGAAAGGACAACACACCTTATGAGTTTGGATTCATCAGGGAGAGACCATCAGCTACTGAATTTTGCTTAAGCCCTAGTTATTTCACTACTGCAAGCTTATATAGCCTGAACCTCAAAGGAATGCAGGAGTTGTGAATTCTGATAAACAATATTATTCACAACCAAAATGAAGGAATACAAAAATGAATAGCAAAGGAGCAGATTGTTATATTAATATGAGAACTAGAGTTGCAGAGCTACAACACAATTACATGGTTATGTTCTGTCATTTATTGATAAATTTAATGCCATTGTTGTAATCTACAACACAATTACCAAAGCATTTGTATGGTGGGGTGGAGAAACCTACAGCTGACAAGACTGTGAATCCTATAACAGTTGCAAGACCAAAGAAACCTCTTACACCAAAAGACTTGATTCTTCAAAGGGACCACATTAATGGCACATTTAAATCAAGAGGTCTTTAACGGAATGGCAGTCCTGCTGTGAGCTCGAATGACTTGCATAATAAGATGAAAGAGGATATCGAATTCTACAAGACCTATTTGGAAACCATGAACATCAGAACATTTTGATTTTGGGTGGTTATCTGTAATGTTGTTGTTTTGGATTTTATTTCATTAACTGTTTTTGAGCAAGTTATGATCTTGCTGTTCTGGATTTTAGTTCATTAACTGTTTTTGAGCAAGTAGTCCTTGACATCTACGGAAAGACTACTGTCACTTGTCATGTGCTTTGAACATCCACTATCAACATACCAAAGATTTGTGCCTGTGGATTTAAGACACACCTACAGAAGGAGTCAAATGCACTTGGTTTTAGTACCCAAACAAAGTTGGGTCCTTTGGGGTTAGCATTGAAAGACTCACTCATGAAAAGATGTATTTTTCTTATCTTGCATTTTACGTTTATGTGTCCAATTCTCATACAATAGTGACAAGTGACCTTAGGATTCCTTATAGAGTTAGAGTTGGTTTTTTTAGCCACTTTTGCTTGAGGTTTGGACCTTATATGATTGCTATCACACATGCATGAATAAGGTTTACCAAAATTTATGTTCTTGTACACATATACATGCTTTATTCCTCTTGGCTTAGCCTTGGGAAAATGTGCACATTTCCCTTTCTTTTGAATGGAAGGTTTAGTGTGTGTATTGCTTTTTGAAACTTCATTTGAGTTTCTTTCTAATACTTGAGATTGAGTGGCTTTAACAAAAATTGCATTATGAGATGAGGATGATGAAGCACTTTTGAACCCAAGTCAATGTCTCACAAGGGGAGGTCTTTGAGACACAATTAGGGTGTCAAGAGACTCATTCCCTTTGTGAAACTTTGAAATTGAGTTTCTAAATTCTTCAACTTCATTTTTTAAAGAGTTTTTTTTCTTTAAAAAGCTTTTCTTTTGAAACATCATCCAATGATTTCCTTAGGTCATCATTAGAGGTTTTTAAGGAGGCAATTTCATTCTTTAAAATTTTAAGGTTTTCCTCCAAGCAAGAACATTTATTTTTATAAAAATTTAATTTTGAAAGCATGTTTTGCAAAAGCTCATCCTCATCATCCAACAAATCATCACCAAAAGAATGAGAAGATGAATATGAAGAAGAAGAATTACATGAATGAGAAGTGGAACATACCTCTTAGGATTTTTCCATATTGGCTATGAAGCAAAGATTTACCTCATCTTCTCTTTCACTTTCAATGTTGGAGGATGAAGATGCATCACTCCAAGTAGCCTCTAAAGACTTTTTATTTTTTCTGTCTCCTTTCTTCCTCTTCAAGTACTTTGGACAATCCGGTTTGATATGCTCTTGCTTCCCACACTTATAGCAAGTGACTTCTTCCTTCTTGTCCTTACTTGTTCTTGATTTGGAGAAGGTCTTTTTGCTTATGAAGGGCTTGTTGCTTCTTCTTCTCTTTGCTTCAAGTTTCCTTTTAAAATGCTTGGTTACGAGTGCCATATTATCACTCTCATTTAGAGCTTCCCTTTGTTCTTCATCGTCACTTGGAATGTTAATTGCATCTTGAGCTCTAGTGCTAGTTTTGAGAGCTAAGGTTTTCTTCTTCCCACAATCTCTATCTACTTCATCCCTCATAAGAGACATCTCATGAGTTAGAAGCTTACCTATAAGCACATCCATAGGAACTTTTCCTAAGTCATCATTTACTTCTTCAATGCTAGCCACTCTAGCATCATACTTATCCAAAGGAAGGCTCTTAAGGATTTTGTTATTGATGTCAACTAGCTCATAGTACTTTCCAAGATTTCTCATATTATTGATGATGGTGAGAAGTCTATTTGTCATATCAATGACAAACTCGTTAGGCTTCATCTTGAACATTTCATACTCGATGACGTACATCTGGATTTTCCTTCATTTTACTTGTTTTATGCCTTCATGGTAGTTCTCCAAGGTAGTCCAAATTTGATGAGCCATGGTGCAATGTTGCACCCTCCCACACTCTTCTCTAGAGAGACAACTCACAAGTATAGCCATTGCTTGCTTGTTCTTGTGGCTATGCTTCTTATGGGCATCAACCCATTCTTCTCTAGGGAGAATCCTTTCTTCCCCATTCTTTATTTCGATGGGAGCTTTCCATATCTTCATTGGATAATCCCACACTTCAATGCCATAGAAATCCAAGTGTATTTCCATAAGAAATTTTCAAAAAGTGTAATCAGATCCGTCAAAGAATGGCTTGATGTATTGGGCTCCTTCAGTCGTTGCCATGATCTTCGTACTTGCAATTAAGTTTGATAAGAGTGACTTTGCTCTGATACCACTTGTTTTCCCATGGAACCAACAAGGGGGGTGTGAATTGTGACCTCAAATTGCGGAAGTAAGAGGCTTTAGGTAGAAACATAAAAGATTAAGGAAAAGGATGAAGAGATTAAGGGCTAGAGAAGTCAACACAAAGGGATTTATAGTGGCTCGGAAACAAACATTCTTACGCCCACTCCTCAAGATCACACTTGAGTATTTCACTATAATCACTTTGATTACAACCTTGGGTTTTATAATTTCACCCACAAATTGGTGCTTTTAAGGCTCACACTAAACCTCTTCCCTTAGTGTATTAACACTCACTAAGTCCCTTAACCCTTGAATATTAATGGTTGCACAACAACTATTTTCTTGTGTTTTTAATACCTAGGCTCACATAATAACCCTTTCTAAGTTTTAGTTGAATAAAGATTTCAACTTAATACACTTTACAAAGAAAGAAAAATGAGTGTAAGAAGGTAAAAAATGAATTTGCAAGAGCTTTGGTATATCTATCACATACACTTAATTGTTATGTGTGTAAGAGGGATGTTTATACTTATACCAACCCCTTAGAGACGTCATAATGAGGCCAAAACTCCTTTAATGCAATATTTGATGACTTGGCAAAAATTGCCAAAAGTCATGGAAAGCGCCCCCGCGCTTCCTAAGCCATGTGGCACTGATAGGGTGGTTGCAGTCTCAGCGATTACTGACATCGCACTAATTGTAAAACCTGCTCCCACACTATAATAGCACCCTCCTGCTTGCCTTGACCGCTCCTAGAAGCGCCCCCGTGCTCCTAATCGCGTTATCGTCTGCCAGAAATTGTCTCAACACCCAAAATGTGGCGCCCTCGCACTTCTGAAGCGACCTGACACTTTGACTGCCAAATGTCATGAGATGATTGGGCTTCTGTCAGGTGGACTTTTCAACATCTTATAACTTTTGACCTTATGAAAAGCGCCCCCACGCCTTTGCAGCGCCCCCGCGCTTTTGAGGTAAATTTATAAGATTTGCTTCAAGGTTAAAGAATGTTTGGGATATGTTTGGTTCCTTTGATGCTCTATCACATAGACACTCAGTCATGGGGTTAGTGATAATTAATTTGGTTGTTATAATCAAAATAGAGATTAATTGCACCTTAGATCAACAAAGGTGGTTGGAGTTGAATTCTCTATTGATTTGTTTCATTAAAACTATACCAACATTGAACATCTGTATGATTTTGTTTACCACAAACTTGGCAGATTAAGCGAGGACCAGAAGATCGACCACCACGACCTCATACCCCATGGCTAGTAGAAGATTGATGTCCACGGTTTGAAGGTGATGAATTAAAATTATTTGGTCTAGATTTTGGATTGGTATTGGCAGATGGAGGTTTAAAAGTAAAGTAATTGACTAAGGGTTTGGATAACTCAGTAGTAAGAGGAGAGGCACTCATTTGTTCAAGAGTATTCTCAAATGTAAGAAGTTAAGTATGTAGCTTAGACCAAGTCCAAGTTGAACGAGAATTGATTTGGCAATTACTAGTAGGTATGAGGTATTTAATCCAACTAAAATAAATGAAATGAGTTGGCTTTGAGTAATGGTTCTCTAGCAAGGGTGAGATTATCTGAAAGTTATCGCATATGACTTAGGTATGCACTCATCTTCATTGAGGTTTTCTTGGTCATTTGAAGTTTGTAACGAAGTTGATTAACACGGGCTGTATTTAGAGTGCCATGAAACTCTTTAAGTATAAACAAAACATCGCGAGAGCTGGTGAGACTCACAACTTGACTTGCCACAAAGGGAATTATTGATCCAAGTAACCATCCCAATTATGATTGATCAATAACTCGCCATTGTTCAGACTTAGGAGTTTTTTTAGTTGACTTAGGTGTTATTCCAAGAACATACCTATCTAGGATAATTACTATTTACCCTCTAATTTTTATTATAATATATGAGTCACCCCTCATGTCGATCTTTATATTAAATCCCCCTTACAAAATTAACTACAAACTTGGGTCGACAGTTTTGGGCGCGCACCCAAGTGTCTTTAGCGACTAGTCATGAAGACTAGCACGGAGAAAATGAATCACCACTCGAGTAAATCATTATGACACTTTTCTAATTGAGTGAGGTACTAGATTCCATAATTGTGTATCTTTACTTTCAATTTTATTAATTAAAAACATATTCCCTATAAATGCAACATAATAATTTTCTACACATCAAGCAATACATCATCTTAGGTCCACATAATTCTAGCCCATTTTATTAAGCT